>NW_024730529.1:430000-537500 GCF_018991925.1 Homarus americanus
GTTAGTGTATGACTGCCTTGTTGTGTTGTGGTCCTTGTTAGTGTTACTGCCTTGTTGTGTTGTGGTGTATTGGTATTACTGCCTTGTTGTGTTGTGGTGCTTGATGAGTGTTACTACCTTGTGTTGTGGTGTGCTTATTAGATGTTACCTTGTTGTGTTGTGGTGCTTTATTGAGTGTTACTGCCTTGTTATGTTGTGGTCTCCTTGTTAGTGTTACTGCCTTGTTGTGTTGTTGGTGCTTATTAGTGTGTTACTACCTTGTGTTGTGGTGCTTGTTAGTGTTATTACCTTGTGTTGTGGTGCTTGTTAGTATTTACTGCCTTGTTGTGTTGTGGTGCTTGTTAGTGTGACTGCCTTGTTGTGTTGTGGTGCTTGTTAGTGTTACTGCCTTGTTGTGTTGTGGTGCTTGTTAGTGTTACTGCCTTGTTGTGTTGTTGTGCTTGTTAGTGTTACTGCCTTGTTGTGTTGTGGTGCTTGTTAGTGTTACTACCTTGTTGTGTTGTGGTGCTTGTTAGTGTTACTACCTTGTGTTGTGGTGCTTGTTAGTGTTACTGCCTTGTTGTGTTGTGGTGCTTGTTCGTGGAAATAATGGTTTTATGAGGACAAAAATAATGTTTAAGACAGCGCTCCATCCTGTTGAATATAATGGCATAAGAAAGAGTTGCAGCGTGGTGAATGCACTGGTGATGTATCTGGGAGGTGAAATATACCACAATATTTCACCAATTATTGTTCCATAATGGCGGTGCGTCGCGCTGTTTCAAATATATCCATTAATTATACGCCGCCGAGGGAGGAGAAAAACCATGATAATGAATCGCGCGCTAAATGTATATTAATTGCTTTTTCCGTCGTATTTTGTGTGTGTGTGTGTGTGTGTGTGTGTGTGTGTGTGTGTGTGTGTGTCCATTACCGTCCAGACTACAGATTCTTGAATGGTCGTAAGTTAAGTTTTTTTCCCTTTGTAATGAGGATGTAAGGATGTCTCTTATTGGGACTTACATAACGAAAATCAATTCCCTTTAAATGTGAATATAAGAACGTATTTAATTGTCTCTTTTAAGCTACGACACAAAGATGGCTATAAGGGTCGTACGATGACTTTTATTCCTGAGGTTTAGTAGACATCTGGTTGACTTACGGGTTAATTAAGACACAAAGATGGGTTCTCAAAAACTCGTATAAGATATAGCCGAGCATTAAACCATTTCACCCCAGAGTTAAGATACAAGGATGGGTTCTCTAAAGCTCTACCGTTAAAATCCTGACCTAAAATGAAGATGTAAGTACACGTCCAATTGGCTTAGACTTAAACCCGCACCCAATAAAGGGCTTCCCCAATGGCGTTGAATTACACTTAAGACTCTCTCGTTAATGGACGCTCGTTTTCTCAGGCCAGGTTAGAGGGGAGAATTAACCTACCTTAGGAGACTCCACTATCACTAGATGTCCGTCCCCTCAACCTAAGTTAAGGGAGAGAGTGTTAATGTACCTCGTGATACATTAACAATGCGTCTGTTTCAACCTCACTTCGGAAATTAATGTACATAACTAAATTCCACTTTAACTAGACGACCGTTCCTTCCCATCCCAGTTAAAGGAAAGAAAATTAATTTATCTAACTAGACTCTAGACTTCCCATTCTTTCATACTTCAGCTTAGGGACGAAATTAATGTAGAAAACCTTTAAGAATACGTACCCAAGTTCATGGACTATTAAATCCCTTTAATAAAAACAAATGAGGAGCGATTCGTCTTGCGATGTTCAGCCGCTAGTGCGTCTTTGTTTTTTTCCTGCGCTATTTATCTCTACCTTGGAATAAAAAGCTTTTCTTCGTCTTGGAACTCCTGTGAAAAGAAACCGTTTCCGCTGGGTGTGTGAGGGAGGGTGGGTGTGAGTGTGTGAAGGAGGGTGGGTGTACAGGAGGTGTGTGTGTGGGAGGGTAGGTGTAGGTGTGGAAAGTAGATGAGGGTGAGGGAGGGGGTGGGTGTGTGAAGGACGGTGGGTGAGGGAGGGTGGGTGTGTGAAGAACGGTGGGTGAGGGAGGGTGGGTGTAGGTGGGAAAGAGAGTTTCTGGGTGGGTAGAAGAGAAGTGTGTGTGTGTGTGTGTGTGTGTGTCATATTTTGATATAAATCATTAAACCGAAAATGTAAATTACAATAAATTTTTTTCACATTTACAATATTCCTGAGTCACAGTTAACAAATTCTCTCACGTTTACAGTAAAACATTCCAAGGTTACATTTACAGTAAACGGCGCCTCACAAAAGCTCGTCATATTCACAGTAGAGTTAGCCGATCATTCCTTTGCTGGTTGAAAATTATAACTTTGGATTTTTTTACCATGTTCCCAGTTAAGCCTGCAGCTCGCATTAGAGGCGGTATTCACAGCGAAATATTACCCGGCATTTCTCTCCGGTATTTTGTGCAGAATTTTTACTTTCAATTACTGTGCCATATTCACACAAAATTTAAGTTTGCAATATTGCATCTTACTCGTTGTTGCAAATTTGTTGTCGCCTGTTACATTAGTGTCGGGAAACCGGTTTTGAATGTGCGAGGTGAAGTTATCTCTTGTGACGACAGTGCAGGTAGGGGTTAGTTTAATACAGTAATTACAGGTACAGGTGCGGTAGGGTGAGTTACAGGTACAGGTGACATACAGGTACAAGTGGGGTACTAGTACAGGTGAGATATAGGTACAAGTGGGGTACAAGTACAGGTGACATACAGGTACAAGTGGGGTACAAGTACAAGTGAGACACAGGTACATGTAGAGTACAGGTACAGGTGAGACGCATGTACATGTAGAGTACAGGTACAGGTGAGGTACAGGTACCAGGTTAGGTATAAGGGAGAATTATAGGTGAGATATAAAAACAGATTACAGAATTGTCGCCCCTCTGTTCCTCCTCCTCCTCCTCCTCCTCCTCCTCCTCCTCCTCTGAATATACTCATTATAATACTCAATCATCTTCCATTCATCTTCTCTTCCACTTGTGACTTTCCTTTCGTTTTACGTCTCCCCATAATGTTATTCTCTCTCTCTCTCTCTCTCTCTCTCCCTCCCAGCTCTCGAACATGGACGCTCAGATTTAGTATTCCAAAGCCTCACAGCCAAGTTTCACCCCTTTTAATCATTAAAATTGTTCCAACTCTGGGAATTTCACAACTGTCAGCAGAAGCAGAATGAATACTTTTCCTGCTTGCAAGCTCTATTTCCTGGTCTGCTTGACTGCTCTGCTTGAATACCTTGCTTGCCTGTTCCGCTTGCCTGCTCTTGTTCCTTGTTTCTCTTGCCAGCTCTACTAAACTGATCTGCTTCCCTGCTTTGTTTTCTTGCTCTGCTGGACTGTTCTGTTTGACTGGTTTTCTTGCCTGCTCTACTCTTTCACTACTGGGGGCCTCAAGCAATCGGGTTTGTTTTTTCTCATGATATATTTTTTTCAATAATAACGAATCCTCTTCATCATTTTACCCATTTAACACTTGTTTCAAAACGCCGCCTCCTCCTAGACTCTTCCCTCCCAAACACCTTCCTCCTCCTCCACCTCATCTTTTTCTTCCTGTCGTCATTAACATTCTGCTTCCCTCTCTCACACATCACTCCAAATTCACTCACCAAAGACTTCAGTTCCTCCTGCGCCTCTCCCAAGCAGCATACTAAACACTCTCTCTCTCTCTCTCTCTCTCTCTCTCTCTCTCTCTCTCTCTCACTTTCCTACCACCACCTCTCACCCCACACCACATTTTGGATTAATTCATCTCCCATTTTTTTTATCCCACCCTGACTTGGAGAGCTTGCGAGAGAGAGAGAGAGAGAGAGAGAGAGAGAGAGAGAGAGAGAGAGAGAGAGAGAGAGAGGATATCCTTGGCCAGGACCTTCTCAGCTACTTGCAGTATAAGTGTGAATTATGCCAAGTATATAACTAGTGTATAAACTATCAAATACCCAAATTAGGTGGTGATTTAGTATACCAATTAGGAGATATAGCCATTTGAGTTTAATTAAGTGGGTTTAGTTAATACATCTCAAAAATTACTTATTACTCTTAAGTATGTTTAGTAGTGACCTCCAGAACTACTTATAAGTGTGAAGTGTATTTTGTAAGTTATCTTATATAATTGTTATTTTATCTCCAGGTTTGTGGTTGGGAGACTATACCTAATTAGACTTTCATTCTCACCTGCTCACTTATATTCTCGTACTACCTGGATTTACTTCCATTCTACCTCTATTATCACTTTCATCTCATCTTTCATTCTTACCTGTATATCACTTTCTTTCATCTCACTCTCATTTCTACCTGTAATATCACTTTCACTCACCTCCGCCACCTCACCTTCATTCCACCATGCTGCCAGCTTCACTCACCTGCACACTCACAGTCATAGTCACCCCCCCCCACTCTCACCCCCTCCCAGTCGTGTGCTGTACTGTATGTGTTAAGGTGGATCGTCTTTATTATGGTTGGGTCTACCCTAATTTGTGTACCTAATCCAGGTTGTTAAGTCTGTGGGTTTCTAGTGCATTTTTTTTTAGTTTTTTTAGTCAAGTTTTGCGTTCGTGAGATGTTGTTCTTGCGGTTTCTAGTTATTGTGTTAGGTTTAAGTTTGATTTGGTTTCTAATTGTTATTTTATGTGGTTTTAAGTTGTTGTATTTAAGGTTTAAAGTTGTTTTATTGGGTTTTGATTTATATATTGTGGTTTTAGTTATTAAGTGGTTTATAGTCATTATGTTTTCTAGAATTTTTTTTATGGGGGAGAGGGGGAATTTTTTGTGGTTTAATTTCTTACGGTTTTAAGTTATTTTTTGTGTTGTCAACTTATTTATTTTAAGCTATTTTGTCCTGAAAAAATTCTACCTAAACTTTGTTCCCAAAATGGCGTCGAAATTGCACTTGGCCTGTACCTTAAGTGGGTGCATTCTTTCATCCTCAGTCAAGATAACAATTTACTTAAATTCTCTGAGTATCTGCGTGTGAATCTTCCTCGGCTGTTGCAGCATATTAGAATTTTTGTTGCAATTTTGTTCAGTGTTATATTGTTGCAAATGGTTAGAGTTTCATTTGTGTTGTTTCTTTGTTGTCAAATTCTTGCTTTTCTTTGGTAATGTTTTGAGTTGTGTTGTAAAATTTTAAGTTTATATCTGTGTTGCAGCGTGTAGGTTTTGTTGCAATGTTTTCCTTAGGCTGCTTGTTTCTTTGTTGCAAATGTTTAGTCTGTTTCTTAGATGTACATTTTTTCATTGCTTCCTTCTTGCAAAATTTTAGTGTTTGTTGCATCTTTATAGCTTGACTAATAGTTTCTTCGTTACCTATGTTCAGTGTTCGCATCTTTGTTGGTATTATCTTTTTTTCGTCTCTCTTACCTCCCCCACTCACCTGACTCCCTCGGTACTAATTAACACAGGTACGAGACAACATTCAATTATGGTTTAACAATACGTCCCTAACTTAACAAGGTTGCCGCGCCACGCCACACCCAAGTAGACCTCGGGGGCATAACTGGGCACTATTAGCTCAACACTACTCATCCACCTTCCTCTAGACCATATCTTAATCTCACCTGAAATATCCTGCTGTGTGTGTGTGTGTGTGTGTGTGTGTGTGTGTGTGTGTGTGTGTGTGTGTGTGTGTGTGTGTGTGTGTGTGAGAGAGGGAGGGGTAGAAAGTGTCAGACTGGACTTGGCCAATATTTTCCCGTGTTCACCTCATCAATTTCTTGTTGTTCTTTTGGCGGTAAGTTGTTAACCTCCCACCTCTTCTATCATATCCTCCTCCTCCTCCTCCTCCTCCTCTTCGTCTTCCATGTGCTCCTCCTCCTTCTCCTCCAAGCCACCTCTTGCCTCCTCACCATTATCTTTCTCTCCTTGGGTGGTAAGTTATTTTCCCTCCCACCTCATCTTTCATATTCTTTATCTTTTCTTGTTTTTCTTTTTTCTTCTTCTTCCTCCTCATATTGTCCCCTTCTTGTTCTTCCACCTTCTCCCGTTCTCTCCTCGTCTGTTTCTCAACTTCTTTACGTTGTTGTTCTCCGTATGCTTATCTTATTCTTCCTCCTCCTTCTCTTCCTCTGCCCCTTTCTTCTTCTCCTCACCTGGTCTTCGCGACTCACCAGAAAGATCTCTTTAAGTTTTCGCACCAGTAAGTACTCAGACTCCTGCCAAACTCATCATCAACTTAACTCTTTCTTGAGGGATACTTTTGTCTCTCACACTCCCGTTAGACTAGAGCATCTCTCTCTCTCTTAATCTCTTTCTATCTTTCTCTATTCCGCCCCCCTCTCTCTCTCTCTCTCTCTCCTGCTGCTGCTGCTGCGTCTAAGCTCTGTTCCGATTGTTTTCTGAACTTCTGTCCCGCGCCTGTTCCACCTGGGTTTGAATGGCTGGTTACCTGGCGTTTAAAATACCTGTGCCACCTGTCTTTCTATACTTGTTTCACTTGGCTTTTGAACATATCTCTCTCTCTCTCTCTCTCTCTCTCTCTCTCTCTCTCTCTCCTACTTTTCTTTAGAAAGTTGCCTCACTTATATTCCGCTCTCCTCTTCCTCCTTCAACTTTTCGCTTACTTTTTCTTTTTCCTTTTCTGCGTTTTGTTCTTTTCTCTTGATTTATTTCGCTGTTCCTCGCCCTCATCTCCACTTCATAGCTGCTGAGTTAAGTCTCTCGTCGGCTTGTTATTCAGGAGGAAACCGGAGTACTTTGTGTGTGTGTGTGTGTGTGTTAAAAATTGTTGTCTGACTTATTTTCTTAACATGTAGTCATGTAGCATAAACCATTTTACACACACACACACACACCCACACACACACACACACACACACACACACACACACACACACACACACACACACACGTGGTAACATTGACTACACCCTATTAATCTTCCTTTACATTTACAGGTCAGTTCTAATTCCCCCCTACATAACAAATTTATTTTATTCCTCTATTTGTTGCAGCCTGGCGAGAGCTGCCGCAGTCTAGTGGCGGGAATTGCTCAAAGCTAAATCCCATTTCTCTCCTCTCAACAGATCTCCTTATCGTGGCCCCGGAATATACACACACAGACAGGGCACACACACACACAGACAGGGCACACACACACACACACACACACACACACACCAACACACGCACTGCATGCACACACACACACACACACACACACACACACACACACACACACACACTGGTTCTCCCTTTTGGGTTTTGATATTTAGACCCGAATTTAGATAATAAGATCTTGCTACCCTCAATCCTCCTTTCTCCGTTCCCTTACCCATCCATCTATTTTCCTCCCTCTATGTCCCGACCTTCACCCATCCCCTTACTCCCTCCCGTCTTTATTATTCCTTCTCCTTATTACTCAATCTTCCCCCCATTTCTCCATCCCTCCTTCCCAGCTTGGACGCCGTAGAGCGTGAGAGATTTGAGGTGAGATAAAATCATTGCCTGAGAGGTTGAGGAAGGGGGAGGGGGAAGGGGTGTGAATCCTGACGTGTTTAGGGGGATGGGGAAAGGGGAGGAGATGGTCGTAAGTACTGTGAAGATCTACGCGTGTGTGTGTGTGTGTGTGTGTGTGTGTGTGTGTGTGTGTGTGTGTGTGTGTCAGGGTACAAGAACACTTCATGTGGGGGTCGTTGTAAGCTGCTGGTTTTTTATAAGTCTAAAGAACGAATCTCGAGCTTCAATTGGCTGGAGGATGTATCTGTGTGGTGTGAGAGTCTGAGGCTATTTTCAGGTAGTTGTGTTTGTTGAGTTATAAGGTTATGTTGCTGTTATTATTATTATTATTATTATTATTATTATTATTATTATTATTATTATTTTATTCCCTATTGCGTCTCTCCTCAAAGATTGAAACGTTACCATTCTTGTTTTTTCTTTTAACAAATAATCAACAAATAATACCAACTCCTTTGATTTTGAGTCAATTAATTTGCAACTTGTCAGGTTTGTACCTTGATATTATTCCCCTGACTATTGTTTAGTTTTTTTTCCTTTTGATGGAGTATATGAGGTCAAAGGTCGAGCCTGAAAGAAAACTTATATATATATTTTGAGCTGTGCTCCGTGGATGGGTCATGTTGTGCGCCAGTATGCCCTACACTGGTTACGAAAACAATTGAAGGTTCTTTAAGAATTACTAAGGAGATTTTTATTAATAATTTTTTGTTAAATTTTCATTATCGCTGGACTGAAGGAATTCAATTTCAGTTCTGTTAACATTAGTCCTTTCTCTAAATGCAGGATTTTCTCTCATGCGAATTAGAATATTTCATGTATATATTGCCAGATCTCCATTACTGCTGCTGTGAGAACATTACTTCTGGCCAGTTTAATTGCTAGATTTTACATTGATGTAAACCAAGTATTAGTTGCTCAGTTTCAGGTATTAATTGTGAATTGTTGCATTGTGAACGGTGAAGTTTATACTTACAGTTGCTATTATTGCAAAATTGCTTTAGTAAGGATTGTCCAAACTTACATTAGCTGCAGGACACAGGCCCCTGCGTTTATCAGTCAGTAATTGCACGGACATTCGGTGTAAAATTTTGTGCAATGTTGCATTAAAAGCGACTGATCAAACACCTGCATTTATCAATGAAATAATTACACAAACATTGTCAAATTTTACACTCTTTTGCTTTGTAGAATTTTACACAGATTACAGTTGCACAGTAAATATTTACATTTTCTCGTAGAGAAAATTGCAAGCATTAATATGTCAAAATTTGCATTGACAGCGATTGCCCAAATTTATTATGCAATCTTACATTTGATTTCGTGAGTACTCGTAAGTATCAGTATTGCAATTTTACTGTAGAGCAACAGTAAGTATTCATTACGTAATTTCCCAAAGATTGCACCTCAGTGTACAACATGTAAAATTTTGACATCGATTGTAATGGTAAATTAAGTTGTTATCGATACGACATGACAAGATTGGAATGTTGCTTCTGCACCTTGGTAATTATGCCTAGGTAGATATTTTACTGTGAGTGACACACCGGTCGGTATACTGTATACAATTATTACTATCAGTGTAGCAATACGGTGTTTTGATTATACAGATGCTATATTACCAAGGAGTATATATTGTACTGATACACGTAACACAAATTAGTATAGTCAGTTACTATCAGTGTAGTATTACTTTGTTATGGTTAGGTTAGTTTTATACTTACGTGTATATATTATAATGATCGGACAACTCCAACAGAGTCTTGTTATTGTTTTCCACTTACACAAGAGAATATATTGCACTGATTTACTTACTACAAATTAGTATATTCATTTACTGTCAGTGTACTATTAAGGTACTTTTTTATTATTTATACTGCAGTTATTCCCACTCGTATATGTTGTGCTGATAAACATAGCACAGTTAGTATATTCAATTGCTATCAGTACAATATTGCAGGAGTTGCAGCACTGTTGGTATATTCATTTACCCTCAATACAGCTCTACATAGTTTTGCTGTTTTGAATTTATATCTGGATATATTTTGCATTGATAGCTAGAGGACTGCTTGGTATATTCAATACCTGTCGATACGATATTGCAGGTATGTTCTTTTACCTGTTGCAATCAATACAACATTGCAAGCCTCTTTATGCTGCTTTGCGATATCACAATTTCTCGGGTATATCTGAGGTGTATGTTTTGGACAAGGGATAACACCGCAGGGTATATTTATGTTACCATCCAGTATTGCGGGTATGTTTATGAACCAGTTGCAATCATTGTAACATTGCAAGACTCTTACTAGACACTTACAGGTACAGTATATCTGAGGTGAGAAACATTTTGATATATTGCCAACACCATTTGATTTATTAATTTTCAATCATAATAATACTACAAGAATCTTCGTTTACGATACTCCACATTTATCTCCTCTTATTATCCTATTAAACAGGTATAGCTCCTTTGATTATCCTACTAGACAGGTATATCTCGGCAGGGGAACCATTTGTACCCGAAGTAGTGTAGTGCTTTACGTTTTATGCTGTAAAATATTGACATCAACCTTTTGACAATATTTTTCTTTGAACTTCCGTGTCAAGCGTCGAGAATCTTAATTAATTTAGGTACCTGCATTAACTCGCCGTCTCGGGGATGTCTTTATTCTTGATGAGTTAGGATTTTTATTTTTTGGTGTTGTCTATCTCCTGTAGTGATAGTTTTTGTTTGTTTTTTGGTAATTGGTTTTGTTTGTTTGAGAGAGAGAGAGAGAGAGAGAGAGAGAGAGAGAGAGAGAGAGAGAGAGAGAGACTCGTTATTATAATTTTTGAATCGTCATAGTTGTTAAAAAAATTTTGTCCTCAAACTTTAAAATTCTATATTTATTAAATGTCTCCGTTATTAACGATAAGTTAAAGTTTTTATAAGAAAAAATATTTTAGATTTTATTTTACTAATTAAGATTTTTATATGCAAATTTTTATTATTTAAAAACAAAATTGGGGATTTTTTCTCTTTGACTCTAGAATAAAAAAACCTCGTGCATTTTCGGTGTATTTTATCATTTGTTTATTCTTTTTAAGAAATTCATTTAGAGTTGAAACCTAAATTGAAAATATTATGTTTTTGTACAGCTGAAAAAGATATGAAAAGCACGTAAATATTAGGAAGGAAGGAAGGAAAAACTTTCACTTCTGGGTACGTACTGTGTGTGTGTGTGTGTGCGTGCGTGCGTGTGTGTGTGTGTGTGTGCGTGTGTGTGTGTGTGTGTGTGTGTGTGTGTGTGTGTGTATGTGTGTGTGTGTGTGTGTGTGTGTGTGTGTGTGTGTGTGTGTGTGTTCTTTTCTCTCATTTTTTCTTCTGAACCTCTCTCTCTCTCTTTCTCGTACGTATATTCCTCAGCTAATTTTCTCCTCTCCCTCCTCGTCTGATTTTCCCCTCTCTCTACCCTCTCGCTTCCTCCCACTCGCACGCCCTCTTATCCCTCTCCCCTCGTGTCCTCTCTCTCTCTCTCTTACCCTCTGATCCTTCTCCCCCCTCCCGCGCACTCCTCCCTCTTATCTTTCTCCTCTTCCTCCTACTGATTCTTCGACCTTTTGTTTGTACCCTTCACCTCCTTCTCCACCTCCTCCTTCATCCCCTGATCCTTCGACCCTTCCTTGTACCCTCCTCCTCCTCCTCCTCTGCCAGTGTCGTGGGGGAGGGGTGGAGGTGCCGGCGTGGGTAGGGAGGTGAGACAGGGTCAAATCGCGCGGACAGGCGGAAAGGATCTCCCCAAATCCAACTTTTACATTCCCTATTTTGATCATTTTTCATGGAGAGATTTTTCTTGTAATTTCTTCATTTGCAGAGATTATGTCCCTGGTACGGTGGCCTTAGATGCACTATACAGGATTGTTGGCAATTATTTCGTAATTACTTTTATTTTTGTGTGACATTAATTATCTGATTGTTGATTTTTTTATTTTTGTTTTAATTTATTCGTTTTCGGAGATTACCAGGTAATTTGACTGAAGAGAGAATATTTTAGGCTGACTTTTCTTATTTTAAATTTTTATTATGTTTATAATAATTCTCTAAATCTATTATTTTTAAAACAAAATTTTACATTTATTCTTGGGGGGAGATTAATTAAACTTGTTATTTACACTACAAAACACATGGCATGATCTTCTTAAGACTTTTCGTATGTTAAAAAAAAAATATTTTGTTTATCATCAACATCCATGGCAAAGAATTATGCCTTATTTCTTTTATATTACTTCTAGGAGTTGTGGCATTAGATGATGGTACGTATTTTTTGGTCTTCAGATGTCTTAACCCCTTGAGTACACTGTCTTCTTACTCACAGGATTAAGACATCACATTCAAAGGGTTAAGACATTATATTTAGAGGGTTAAAACAAGCATCGTACTGAAGGGGTTAAGTCGGTGGACTGAAGGAGTTGAAATAGCCACAATTTTATCATTTGGTTTTTATACTTGTATTTACTAATAATATGAATCGTCATTCGTAAACTTGTTTCCATTATAGTTTATAATGGTATCATTATTAGTCTCTATTTATATAAGGATAATATATATTTTTAAGGAAAGTTTTCTTATTGCTTTTCTTTTTATTTTCGTACGGAATTTTGACTTTATTTTCGGAACCATGAGCTTGAATGACTTCAAACTTGGGGCAGAGTTTCCGAGACCTAAATTAATAAGTGAGGACAATATTTTTAGTGCTCTTGTAATACATCATTCACACAAGAGCCATGTAAGGCAGTGTGTGTATGTATCTTATGAGACACCCTGTATCTTGATGTTTTAAGTGATATGAAGAAAGTTATATTGATATATTTATTAACTATAAAATTTAGTGGTTTGTGATTTTATATTGGATAAAAATTACTCAATTTTTTTTAATTTTTATTCATTAATGTAGTTATTTTTACTCGTTTCCTTTTATATATAACTTGTTTATTTTTCACTTTATTTCTATGTTTAATTTCATCATATACTGCTAGCTTATATATTAATATGTGTGTTAATGTATGTTTCCTTATTATTTATATTTTTGTATTTATTATATATATATATATATCCCTAGACACATGATTCTATCTATTTTTCTTATGTTTATTTATTGGTACATTTAACAATACTGATATAAGTATAAAATTATTGTATTTTTGTTGTATTTTAAATACTAAGGAAAAAATAAAAAAATGAAAAATAATCAAGAAACTAATCCCATTCTCTCTTTCTTTACAGGTAAGTGACAAGCTACCTGAGATGGCGTTGAGGTGGAGCGTTGAGGTGGCTGCGGTGCGTTGAAGTAAGTGGTCTTGAGGGGATGACATTGTCGAGGGAGTGGTAATTTGTGTGGATTGACGGGGTAGAGGATGTGTAAGGTGTGTGTGTGTGTGTGTGTGTGTGTGTGTGTGTGTGCTATATGCGTATAAGTATTGCAAGGTGGAATTCCGACTCCCATTTCTCATACAGGTAGACCAGGGTTCGACCCCACCTTGGTGTTTACATAAAATTATTACTCATTGTCACCACCACAACACCCCAGTAACCACCACCCCTACTCCCACTAACCACCACCACTGCTACTCCCCACTAATTACCACCACCACTACTACTACCCCCACTAACCACTACCAAATACAGACGTTCCTACCACCACCCACTTCCTGTCACCCACCAGGAGTCGCTCTAACCAACCCACAGACTGAAGCTTCGATTTCTTTCTGTGTTGATTCGAATAAATCCGCATAAAACCATTGATAGTGTTTATTTTTTGTTATGCTTCACTTTATTTGAATGTTTGTGAGCTCAGGATTTCTGAAATTGCTACCATGTCGCCAGGTGCAGCGGGCCAGGTAGATTCTCACCTGGGTCTTACCTGCGCACCGTGTTTATTTGCGATTCCGTTTGATTGTAGTGATCAACTGCATGGGATTTGCATGTTTTGGAGTATACGTTTTTGGATTAGTTGTATTTATCTTTATATCTTTCCCTCCGAGTTTGTGTTTTTAACTTTTCGTTCTTTTGTGTATATTTTTTTATCGTTGTGTCTGTGTGTCTGTAGTTTGGTCTTTATGGTTTTCTGTGTTGTTTCTTATATATCTTATCTCTCTCTCTCTCTCTCTCTCTCTCTCTCTCTCTCTCATATCTGTCTTTTATTTGTTTTATTATTAGTACTGTTTATTTATACGGTATACCTATCTATTTCTCTCCCACTATATCTTCCAGTCATATCTGTCTTTTATTTGTTTTATTATTAGTACTGTTTATTTATACGGTATACCTATAAAATATTTAAACCTGGAGAATATATCAAGTTGTTTACCCTTTCAACAACGTACATTACCAAAGACGTATATTGATACGCTTGCTAGAAGTATCGACACCACCAGATTTACGCCCACGTGTGTACACATTAGCAAGTTGTTAAAAGATCAATAGTGATGTAGTGTGGACTTCATATACACACAATACCTCCTGATACATAGGTCGATATACATTACCTCCTTTGTGTGTCTCTCTCTCTCTCTCTCTCTCTCTCTCTCTCTCTCTCTCTCTCTCTCTCTCTCTCTCTCTCTCTCTCTCTCTCTCTCTCTCTCTCTCTCTCGTTGTTGCAGTGGAACGATAAAGATGTATTAAGCTTCCGTCCGGTCGTTATTTTAGCCAAATTCTGCACCCGGGCGGAAATAAATCCCCGCAAATACCCATAATTTGTAATATTTACTACCCGGCAACCTCCCGCAGACCCCACAATGGCGGACGGGTCAACAGAATCTGAGAGCGGAGGAATATTTTGGAATTTAATTCATATTCTTAAGGTTTTAATGGACGGCCCTTTAATGGTAATTATGATTAATAGTTTCATAATCTTAAGTGACTAATGGTTGGTGTATTAATGGTAGCTGAGATGAGGTTACTTATATAAGTCGTTTAATATACAAATTGGAATAGGGTGATTTATTTCATTTACTTATAAAACAGATTCCCCAGTGTAAGTATGTTGACAATAAATGAATTACTTAAATCAATTAGCGGCACGACACTGTTCACTTAACACACTACAGTTTGATACATAACTAACTGTACATTAAATCACACGATTGAATATAGGATGCAGCAGAGGATGTGTAGGATACATATAGGATTATAGAATGCAGTATAGAATATATAGGACACATTACATAATATAGACGTTGCGGTATAGGCTTTACCGTATAGGAGAATGCAGTATAGATTATATTTTGAAAAACACGATATAGGACACACAGTATAGATATCTTTCATATATATGGTGGTTGAAAGTAACAAAGTTTTGAAGTAGAAAATTATACGACCATGAATTATTTATGTGTGAATTATGAGGTAAAAATCAGAGGTTAAATTATACTGAACATACATAACAGAAACGTGGATTTTGGTACGAAGTTGTCCAGTAGTTGTTGTTGTTATGAAGTTGTGGTTATGAAGTTGTGGTTGTTGATGTATTTTAAGTTAATGGAAAACGTTGGTTCTAGTGGAAGTATTGGTTAAACTTAATGGATAATGTTTGTTGTAGTTGTAGCTGAAGATATAATTGTTGTGGTTATTGTTTTGGAAGTTGTGTTTGTAGTGAAATTATTAGAAAATGTTGGTTATATTTGTAGATAATGTTATGATAGTAATGGTTGTAGTTGTGGTTGAAGTTATCGTTGTTGTGGTTGTAGTTTTATCTGAGGTTGTTAAATTTTCATTCGCTTGTTTTAGCTGCGAGATTAGACATCAACACTGTTCTTTGTTAACTAAAAAAAATGAACCTTAGACCCATATCAAAATTTTACATAAATCCGCAATAATTAGTTTTTAAATAAAAATTTTTAAGACACGCGTCGTACCTGATTTTTAAAATTATTAAAACAAATTTTATTGTGTAAAAACCTAAGATTAATGTCAAAATTATACATTAATTTTCCATTAAAAAATGATTAAAATCTCAGGTTTTATTTAAATTTTCCATAACCGCGACATAGCTGTGAGGTTTTACATAATATAAAAGTATTATTTATTGGCTATTAAGTTTGATTAATCTCAAATTATTTATTAATATTCCCATTAAAAATGCCATCATCTTTTTTAGAAATTCCTGATGGAAAAAATGTTTTGGAAATTATACAACACAGTTAAAAAATATATATATTGTATCTTAGTTGTCGGTTCCTAAGGCGATTTTCAATAACGCTATAAAAAATTGGTTCTCTCTCTCTCTCTCTCTCTCTCTCTCTCTCTCTCTCTCTCTCTCTCTCTCTCACCGTATACAATAATTAACCCTACTTCAAGGTCTTCTGGTCACCGGTAAGAACGTAATTAATCTGCCCTAATTTACGCCGTATACAGTGTTGCTCTGACGGAATTAACCCCCGTGTCTAATAACGTAGGTAGTCAGAGGTCGGATCGTAACGGGTCGAATTGAGTCGGGTCGGATCGGGCTGGGTGTGTTTGTCGGGGTGGTTGTAAAATTGGTCCATTTGCAAACAAGAAAGCTCACATAAACAAAACAGCCCACATAAGCAGGGCAGCCCACACAAACATGGCATCATGGGCGTGTGAGAGGGAGGTAGCAGCTGCCACTAATGCCTCTATGCCTCGTCAGTTCTTCGTTCAAGATCCCGATTTTCCAAATATTCTTCCTACGTGAAATTTTTCCACCTGTGTTTTAACTGGTTAGGTTAGGTTAGGTTAGGTTAGGTTTTCTTTCGTCTTTAACCAGTCATAGTGTTAAGTTACTTCTCAATTCCCATTTCTAATGAATAAATTAAACACGGGATTGGAACCTACCCCGAATCCACCACTCCTAATATCTTGATTAGGCTGGGGTCAAAGGAAGTCCTGCCCCCAATCCTGATGTGATTCAGGCAATGCCAAAGGACTTATTAGGATTTAAGATACCAATCCTAATACATACATTAGGTTGGGGATTACTATGACCTAATCATCCAATCCTGATATTATTTAGACAATGTTGGAGATTAAAGGGTGAGGGGGGGGGGACCCAATCAAGGTCATATTTTGTACAGGTCACCGATTATCCGTAAACCACTCTACCGAACATGACGTCACGTGGGGTTGGGTTTATGTCGTGGGGAGTTGTGTATGCGTCATTAAGGATTGTGTTTGCGTCATAAGGGGCTGTATTTGCGTCATAAACGGCTGTGTTTGCGTCATAAGGGGTTGTGTTTGCTTAGCGTATTTACTGTATTAACTACACTGTGTTCATTTATTTTATAGAGTATTTATTATTATTATTATTATTATTTATTTTTTCGTCCATGTAACTACTGGAAAAAAAATAAAAGGTATGGCGGAAAAAATGGGACGGACATTTTTCATATAGATTTGTTCATGCGAGAGAACGATAAGGTTGGAAAAATAACACTTTTCTCATTTCTGATTTTTTTTAGAGAGAGAGAGAGGGGGGTAGGGGTGGAGGAGGGGGTCGATGGAGGGAGGGGGAAGGGGGTGTAGGTCACTGTTTATAATCCTAGGTTGGGCTTTTGTCTTTTGTGTATAAGTAACTGTGTGTGTGTGTGTGTGTGTGTTTGTGTGTGTGTGTGTGTGTGTGTGTGTGTGTGTGCGCGCCAAAGAAAACAGCACTGATTGAGGCGATCTTGTGTAAACAGACAATTATTGGACCCAATCTGGTTTTGTGGGTTTTTGGGTGTGGCTCAATCTTCCTCCCCGGCCTTCGCACCTCGTTGTGTGACTTCTGAAAACAAAAGAACAAACACGAGTTGTTTTATTTTGTTCAAGTTGGTTTCTTGATTTATTGTGGAATTTAATTGTGATTTTTATGTGGTGGGCAGTTTTATGTGTGTGTGTGTTGAAACCTTATTATCGAGGAATTTGTTCTCTCAGTCGTCAAAACACACACACACACACACACACACACACACACACACACACACTCACACACACACACACACACACACACACACACACACACAGGTAAACACTTGTTCATTAGTACACAAAACGCTCACTTCCGGCTGCCCCCTTGATTGACAGCCCAGCCTGGTAGTGGTAATGGAGCTCTTTCCGGATCTGTAACCATTGCAAAACTCGAGTGTTATTATGCCGCTCCAATGAAGGTTCCGCCAGTTAGAGAGTTAGTAAGTTAGGTAGTTTGTTAGTTAATTAAGTTAGTTAGCTGATGAGTTATTTAGTTATAGTTTGTTAGTTAATTAAGTTAGTTAGCTGATGAGGTATTTAGTTATAGTTTGTTAGTTAATTTAGTTAGTTAGCTGATGAGTTATTTAGTTATAGTTTGTTAGTTAATTAGGTTAGTTAGCTGATGAGTTTTTTAGTTGTAGCTATTTGTTTAATATTTAGCTATTTAGTTAATGCTTTCATTAGTTAATCTGCTCGTTAGTCCTTCCTGCCTTCCTTCCTTCCTTCGTTTCCTGTTAGGGACAGAGGAACACACTGCGTTCTCTTATACCCAGTTAAGGAAGGAATAAAATTGCGGTTTTTTTCATTTAGTGATTACAAGTGCGTTCTAATTTTGCGAATGAAGAACAAAAATTGCGTTCTCTTTTTTCCCAATTAAAGAGAAAATATTGTAGCACTGAACTCGTGAACTGGATAGCGTTCACTAATTTACGTACGAATCTGTTAGAACGCTCTCTCTCTCTCTCTCTCTCTCTCTCTCTCTCTCTCTCTCTCTCTCTCTCTCTCTCTCTCTCTCTCTCTCTGGGTTCTCAGGTTCAGCGCCAAATGAAGGATTCCTCGCTTAATGGACTTTATCACGCCGTGCCGTATAAGGTCGATGAAGCACGACCCCCTTTACTGCCTGTGTTAGTGGGAGAGAGAGAGAGAGAGAGAGAGAGAGAGATGTTGTTAATTATAGGCTATCCTCGTTCATAGAGAGAGAGAGAGAGAGAGAGAGGCGGAAAAGATGAATGAAAAGAAAAAGTGGGAGAGGCGGGGAGGAGGAAGAGAGATAGAAAAGAAAAAGCGAGAGGGGGAGGTAAGAGCGAGAGAGAGAGATAAAAAGTTCCCAAGAGAAAGAAAGAAAGAAAGAAAAAAAAAGAGTTGAATAAGAGAAACGAACTGGAGAGAGAAAAAAGTGAATGAGAAAATTAGAAAAGTAGAGAAGAAAGATGAGAACTGAGAGAAAGA
This sequence comes from Homarus americanus, assembly GCF_018991925.1. Taxonomy (NCBI): domain Eukaryota; kingdom Metazoa; phylum Arthropoda; class Malacostraca; order Decapoda; family Nephropidae; genus Homarus; species Homarus americanus. The sequence continues at coordinate 448,642 of NW_024730529.1, forward strand.
GAGATAGAGCAGGATGGGTGGTCAGGATGTGTGGTTTAAGGGTCAGGATGTGTGGTTTAAGGGTCAGGATGTGTGGTTTAAGGGTCAGGATGTGTGGTTTAAGGGTCAGGATGTGTGGTTTAAGGGTCAGGATGTGTGGTTTAAGGGTCAGGATGTGTGGTTTAAGGGTCAGGATGTTTGGTTTATGGGTCAGGATGCAGTCGGGGGTGGTGCCATCGTCAGGTGGTGATGCCAAGGTCAGGCGGTGGTGCAAGAATTTCGGTGTCTTAGTTGTGTAAGAGGACATACGTTTGTCTGTGTATCTCTCTCCTTCGTCCCCCCTCCACCCACCCGTTGCATCTCCGCCCGCCCGCCCGCCCGCCCGCCCGCCCGCCCGCCCCTTTATTCTCTTCGGCGCGCACGATTAGCCTCGACGGGGCTGCAGTCACTCTTGTTGATTAATTGGTTATTGACAAGCGTCGTAACAGCGGGCCATTGATGCTGAATTTACGTTTTAGCATTTTTCTGTGCTAATATTGAAAATGAAATGAGATTAAAGGTTGACATAATTAAGGTAATGAAGTAGGAAGGATGCCTGGCGTATGAGTCACAGAGGTTCGTAAGAGTAATATTCACCCTAACGGAAGTTATGTATAATGTAATTTGTGATTGACTGAAGCTGAAGCACAGAATTAACATTAATACATTATACTATTTCTGTGTTATAAATCAGCCAGTTAAGTGAAGTGCTACATCTTCTCTTATGAGGGATATATATTCTTCTTACGAGCCTCTGAACCTGGAGTCTGGTAGATCGTAATATCTACGGGTTCTAGAGGTTCGGAATATTGACCACTGAGAGACGATGTCAGCAGCCAGAATATTTGACAGGTTATGAACACCTTTCTCGTGTCTCCAGCGAGCGAGAGTGTTATGATACTCCGGGTTGGTGTTGTCATAACCGTAACGTGGTGGGGAAGTTTACTGTCCTTCCTCCGCTAACATGAACAGTTGTAAAACTATAGTTGTAGTCTTAGTGTCTGCTAGCTGATGACTAGTGTTGAAACTAAGGCTTAGTGAACGGTGCTTGTTAGACCCTGGCCGTTCATACTGTGAAAGACAAAAATACAGTATAGATAGACATTCAAAGTCTTTTATATTTTGCAACTGATATATATATATATATATATATATATATATATATATATATATATATATATATATATATATATATATATATATATATATATATATATATATATATATATATAAACTTTATTTCTTTCCTAGCAGGTAAGGGGCCAAAGACTGCTTCGGGCAGATTAACATGTATAAATATTGACAAATTAACTTTCTATTTACGTATTATAAGCCAGTGTATATATACTGAAGGTATACACAAACAAGTCTTCTAAGGTTCTGTATACCTACATGTAGTGACTGAACGCTGTGAGTTTGACATTGATAAATGCAAGTATAAGTAAAAATATTGGTTGTTTACAATCTATACACATGTATATGTATATATTGTATATATACTGACAACATATATGAAGATTTATTTAAAGGGTCTGTGTATACCTAAAAATAGTTACATATAAGGACTAAACGACATAAATTTCATACTAACATGTACAAATATGTATGAATATTGAGTATGAACATTATATGTACATGGGTGTATATATAAACAAGTTTTTATGGTTGAGTGTATCCCTAGAGAGCCCAACATATAGTGAGTGAACACCACAAGTTTCATGTTGACACGTACAAATATTAACAAGAAAAAATTGTTTTAGGCTCGTGCTGATATTGCCAATAACACACAGTTTACGGCGGTGGGTGTTAGTGACATATTTTATAAAAGGTTATTGGAAATTCAGTAGCGTAGGTGCGGGGCGGCGTTTGAGACCTGGTCTGGTTATTAATCTTGGGGAAGGACGAGGAGGGGGGCCGACCCGGGCGACGCCACCTGTCCTGCCCATGATCGAGCACGGCGTTCACGTGTCGCTGTGAATCTTGTCGTCGTCGTCGTGGGCGTAATTACAACGCCAGAGTCGTTGAGGATGGCTTGATGAGGGCTGATGGCAGTGTGTTTAGGTTTCAACAATGTGAGGAATGTTGGGAGTGAGGTGCTGTGATGAAGCGGTGCCTCGGGTTATAACACTACAGTAGTTGGCGTGGTGGAGAACGTCAGATTTATCACAACGCGAGGATATTGGTTCGACGTTTAGGTGTTTAGGTAAAGTGGATGAAGATATAACATCAGTCGTTTGTGACAGCTTGTTGGCGTGGTGGAAAACTACCAGCCCTCACGATCTGAGGACATTGCTTCGAAATGTTTTACCAGACATTTGTGTTAAGTTTAGTGGCGCTATGGAAAGCGTCAAGCTTTTACAAAATCGAGAACAGTGGGTTCGAAAGTGCTGTACTGAGTTAGTGCAGCAGTAGACCTCAGCGGAGACTTGTGTCGTAGAGGAGGACGTCTAGCTCCGGTAACCCGAGGACCGGGGTTCGAGGTGTGGTACCGGGTCGAGTTACTAGTCTCAGGTTTCCTCCCCAGTGCGCTGTGCATCGTGATGGTTGTACTCTGTTGCCTCGGGATATTGCAGCAGTCAATTTTTATTTATAAGAAAATGTCATCGTCGTACAAGGGTAAACGTCGACTATTAGCTTTATCTATCTATCTATCTATCTATCTATCTACATCAATCAAACTTTCCTTCACTATTCTATAAGGGTGTGAGGTATAGTCTATCTCCCTCCAGGCAGTTCTATCCTTACAGAGTTCCGTTCACTCATCCATATTGACATGCCCCTGTCACCCACACACACTCCCTCACTCTCTCCTCCCACATTGTTCTCGGTGTCTGTATTTCCTTTGCCTCTTTTATTCGTCTCTTGTCTATCTAACTTTCTTTATCCAGACGACAGCTTTCCCCACCAGACGTTCTTAATCTTGGCCAGCCATTTACACCTATTTTACTCCTTTCGACCCATATAAACACACACACACACACACACACACACACACACACACACACACACACACACACACATACACACACTGTTCACTGTACATCATGTTCATTAATTTATACACACACACACATCGTTGCTCAGCTGGACACGACAACCACACGTCATCAGGGAAAATTAATCTCATGTCGTTTCTCCCGTGGACGACAAGAGAGCGAGGGATTAGTGGTCTCCAGGTTACCGTTTAATATGTTAATGGAAAGCTCCGATGAGGTGACACATTTACTCATCGTCACACCTGGACCCACCTGATCCTGCCTCGACTTATCTAATTCCATCTTGACTCACATAATATTACCTGATCCTACCTCGACTTACCTGATACTGCCTGGACTTACCTGATACCACCTGGTCCCACCTGATCCTACCTGGCTTTAACCTGATACCACCTTAACTCACCTGGTATTACCTGATCCTACCTGGCTTTATCTAATATCACTTGGACTTATCTAATTGCTTCTACCTGGATTCATTTTATCATCGGTATTTTTTCTCAGTTTGTTGACGGGAAATGTTGTTAGGATAATCTTGACTTCCACCTCAACAGCGCCCCTAAAAGTGACAACCATGTAGTGCCACCCCGTCAGTACCATCAATAGTGCCACCCCGTCAGTACCATCAATAGTGCCACCCCGTCAGTACCATCAATAGTGCCATCCCGTCAGTACCACCAATAGTGCCACCCCGTCAGTGCCACCAATAGTGCCACCCCACCCCAGCCGTCCATCAAAGGCCAAGTCGGCACCCCATAGGTTTTATAGATTGTTTCATTTTTTTGTATACAATGAAAAAGGTGGGAGAGGGAAGGTGAGGAGGGAGGAATGGGGCATAGGAGACAGGGGGAATAAATGAAGAGAATAGAAGGAAGGAAGCAAGAGGAAGAGAAGCTAATGAGGAAAATAGGAGGAAGGTGCAAGAGTTGAGAGAAGTGAAAGATAGAGTTGGAAGACAGGAATGGGAAGGAAAATGAGGTAAATAGAAGGAAGAGGAGGAGAAGAAAAAGAAAGAAACGGAAAAGGAAGAGGGAAGAAAACTGGAGATAGGGAAAAAAGAGAAGGAAGAGGGATATAAAAAAATTTAGAAAGTAGGGAGGAAAGAGGAGAAAGAGGGGATAATGGCTAGAAAAATGAAATTGATAAGAAGATGATGTAGAGAAAGAAGGAAGAAGGAGAGGGACCGAGAAAGATACATAGAATAGAGTTATGAATATCGACTAATCCTCTGTATTAATATTGGCCAATCCTCTCTATACATATTGGCCAATCTTCATATGCAGAGGTAGTGGATTGGGCCCAGTAGTCGTTGTGCATTTCTAAAAGAATATTGAAAAAAAATATGACAGAGTTATAGCCGAGATAGAGAGGGTCAGATTACACCAACACGAAGGACAGTCATACACACAGACATACACATAGATATACACACAAACATACAGACATATACACAAACATACAGAGAAACATGCACACAGGCTCCTGACGAAGGACATTAAGAGAGACATAAGCGTGTAGGATTAACCAAGACAGGGTGGCGTGATCCTCCACCATCCTAAGACGGGTAATGAGCTGAGAACATCCTATCTCTATCCTATGCTGAGACCTTCTAGTAGGCAGGATAATGTAGGAAGGGCACAGTGTATTAATTATCCTGCTTTGTTGTTGATGATAGGATAGTTCAGGATGGGAGTATATCATGTGTATCCTGCCGTGGTGCTATGGTTGGTAGGATGGTGGTGGTGTTGACCAGTGAGACATCCTTACTATGTATAAGGTTATCTCTCTCTCTCTCTCTCTCTCTCTCTCTCTCTCTCTCTCTCTCTCTCTCTCTCTCTCTCTCTCTCTCTCTCTCTCTCTCTCTCAAAATAACATCCATACTCAGTGCTCTTAAGATAACACAAGGGTCATGAGCGCCTCCAAGTTATTTATATATTCACTGCATGACACACGCCCATCAACACTAAAGAGACGTGCGTGAGGAAGGCGTGCATGTCTGCTCTTACGACGGCCATAAAGACTCGCTAAGACTTGAGCCTATACTTCTGCTTGTCTGTCGGTGTAAAGTAAGCACTAAAGACTTTGGCTACTTTTTTGTGTATTTTAACTGTCGGGGAATTTTTTCGCTTGGGTGGTATTATTTTTTTCCTTCGTGTGTGTTTTTTTTATTGCTTGGGTCGGTTTTTTCCCTCGGGTGTTTTTTTTACGTCAGGATTTTTCTTTTTCACCCGGATGTTTTTTTTCCGTCGGGAGATTTTTTTTAATCGGGCGTTTTATTTTACTGTCGGGTAGGTTTTTTTTCACTCATGTTTTGTCGTTCACCCGGGTGTTCTTTTCATGTTGAGTGGGTTTTTTTTCCCACTGTCGGGAGTTACCCTTTGAGTCGTGAGGTTGTGTATACTAAGAATACGTAGTTGTTTACATAGCTGAGGAAAGATTGTACCATAAGTAGAAACAAGAGGGTGATAGTGTGTGTGTGTGTGTGTGTGTGTGTGTGTGTGTGTGTGTGTGTGTGTGTGTGTGTGTGTGTGTGTGTGTGTGTGTGTGTGTGTGTGTGTGTGGTAGAAGAAGGCAAAACTAACAACGGACCAATGAACAAGAGCCGCAGTGAAGGCACAATAGAGAGACGATCATGTGTGCGTGGCGGCGGATGGTCGACCCATGACACCAATGAGACCACTACTGCTAGCCATGACCTCTCTAGCAAACTCTCTCAGGTCTCTTACCACCCTCATGTTATGGTTGTTTTATCTCTCCCTCTCCACCACCCCACACCACACACTCGTCTACCTCAGGCTAAGTACATAACTCAGTCTGACTTGTCTATAAACTCCTGGTTACGTTACTGCTACGACGACAATAAATCCTGAGTATAAAGTGTGTGTGTGTGTGTGTGTGTGTGTGTGTGTGTGTGTGTGTGTGTGTGGCAGAGAGAGATGATATGGTAGTACAAATATCTCCAGCTATAATCTCCCAGAGACCTTACAGTAGGTTCACCTTTTCTCCAGGTTATTCAGGTCTCTCCTCCACGGCAATACATCTCTCTCTCTCTCTCTCTCCATATTGGTAAACATCTCTCCTTCTATGTGATTATCTCTTATGATGGAATTATCACACTAGAGAGATACAAGAAGACTTTAGGTCACAGATTCATGAGATAGTCTCCGCTAAGTCTCTCTTTATGAACGTATTTCGCCTTCAGGAATGATTCAGATTCTCAAAGGCTTCGAAGCATAGATGCATTCCACATAACTGTAATAATATATGAGAACTCGACTAAATGAACCGGCTCATGTTACTAATCGAATCGTGTCTTAAGCTACGACATACAGGCAGCGACCGACATAGCCTCGAAATTTTGCCGGCTATTATAACTAGAACGGTTTCTCTTAACTCATGGTAGAAAAGTGACATAACTTACGAGTTTTTGTGAGTATGTGGGCAGCATCTGTTGTTAATTGTGGCGTGGTAGATTTTATGATTATGTGGTTATGTGGTTGAGTTGTGGTGGTGGTGGTGGGGTGGCAGGGTCATTGTGGTGGTGTGATAGTGATACATGTGTGGTAGAGGGTATTGGTGTGGTACAATAGTGTTGTGGTGGTGTGGTAATATTGTGGTGGTATGATAGTGTGTTGGTGTGGTAGCGTCAACACAGAGGCGGTGTAGTAGTGTGGTGGCAGTGTGGTACGAGGAGTCTCCTACGTGGACGAAGTACCACTTGAGATGTTGCTCGAGCCTCTAGTTTCTCACGTACTGTGATAATTCATATAAGTACGTGTATAAGTGCACGTATAAGTACAGGGTATAATTTCAAGCACACGTTCAAGTACACGTATGAAAAGAATTACCTTAACTTCCTAGCTATTGTGTGTGTATGTTTCTAGTAGGAGTCTTGTGTAATTACTGAGAGAGAGAGAGAGAGAGAGAGAGAGAGAGAGAGAGAGAGAGAGTCGCACTATAGAATCGTATCCAGAAAAAAAAAATATATATATATATAACTCTTTTTTCTTTTAGCTTTGGAGGTTGTACGTGAAAACGAGGAGAGACTAGACAGAGGCAGTGTGCAACATACGGGTTGTTGCACAGAGTTGCACCTTCAATGTTGTTACCGCGTGTGTAACATTATCCACAAAACCCGTTGGTCAAAAGATTGGAGAGATACGAGGACTTTTTTATTTCTACTGTGTTGAGCGGCACCTAGGATGTGTGTACGTATGTGTGTATGTGTATCGGGTTTTCTCTGTGTGCGCGTGTGTTTGTGTCAGGTTTTCTGTGTGTGTTGTGTTGGGTTTGTGTGTGAGGAGGAGTTTTTGAGTGTGTTTGTGTGTGTGTGTGTGTGTGTGTGTGTGAAGGGGGTACTAATTAGCATGACTCACATTGTCGTGGCTAATCACCTCACTGTTACGACTAATGAACCGCTCCTTACCGCCACGACCTGTGTGTGTGTGTGAACCTGCTGTTAAATATCTCATCAGAAGATCTTAACCCGTGTTGACGTATCTAATAAAGATCCATTTACACACACAACACACTGGAAGATGTAATGATATAATGAATAATAATAATAATAATAATAATAATAATAATAATAATAATAATAATAATGATAATAATGATGATGAAAGCCGCGGGGAATCATAATAATACAAAAATAGTAGAATAACAATAACAACTACAAGACGTTTACAAACAATAACAACTACAAGACGTAAACAAACAATAACAACTACAAGACGTAAACAAACAATAACAACTACAAGACGTTTACAAACAATAACAACTACAAGACGTAAACAAACAATAACAACTACAAGACGTAAACAAACAATAACAACTACAAGACGTTTACAAACAATAACAACTACAGGACGTAAACAAACAATAACAACTACAAGACGTAAACAAACAATAACAACTACAAGACGTAAACAAACAATAACAACTACAAGACGTAAACAAACAATAACAACTACAAGACGTTTACAAACAGAGGAAACAATCTATGTTACTCACACTAAGTTAGTTTTGTTTCCATCACACACGTGGGAAGGACCAAGCCAAATTTTCTTACCAACCTTATATGTCATTGTCACACTCCACAGCAACAACTCTCTCTCTCTCTCTCTCTCTCTCTCTCTCTCTCTCTCTCTCTCTCTCATACACTTACAGACACACATACACACAATCGACAGCCCCCCCAAAAAAAATCATATAAATAAAATAGGGGAGAAAGAAAGAAAAAAGAAAGAACGAAAGAGAGAGAGAGAGAGAGTGAGAAAAAGAAAGAGAGAGAGAGAGAGAGAGAGAGAAAAAGAGAGAGAGAGAGAGAGTGAGAAAAAGAAAGAGAGAGATAGTCAGTATCATAAAAAGGTAGACATAATCAACTGTTGACAGGATTTTGTTTATTTCAAAGTTAACGCAATTTTGGCTGAGTAAAATTATGCCGTATTTTGCATTATTAATTTGATAATTAGTACAAATTTGTCTGAAAAAATGTTCCGCAATAATTTTACAGGTGTTCAGAAAACAAAATTTAAGCAAAGTTGACTATTGCAATATTGTGTATTAATTATTTAGTTTTATAATTTTGTGGGATTTTGCAATAATTTGTAAGTATATAACCTAACCTAACCTAACCTAACCTAACCTTACCTTTTTACAGTGCTGAGGTTTACTTTGTGTATTTGCACTTCATATAAGTTTGTAAAACTGTTGTGTACTATGTATTTTGTAATTTATTATATGGTATTATTTATTTATCTCAAAGTATGAAAACTTTCACCTCGTAAGAGTGAAAATATTTACTTTATCTTCATGTATTTCATAAAGGAAAGTTGAACATGTTGGTGTTGATTCTGTAACATATTGGGTAATTTATTTTGTAATTAACACAATTTTGGCCGAGTGATTGCCAGTGAGGGTCGATTAATTTTACTGGGTCAAGATTATCAAAGGTTAGTTTAGGTTAGATTAGATTAGGTTAGGTTAGGTTACGTTATGTTAGGTTAGTGAGGGTCGATTACTTTTACTGCGTCACGGTCCTCAAAGGTTCGTTCGCTGAATTTTCCTCGTAAGCTGAAGAGGTGAGGAGTGAGACTCAGCGGCATGTTATTCATTCATCCCTTGTGTGTATGTCTGTGTGTATGTCTGTGTGTCTGTCTGTCTGTGTATCTGTCTGTGTGTGTGTCTGTGTGTCTGTCTGTGTGTCTGTGTGTCTGTGTGTCTGTGTGTCTGTCTCTTAGTTATTCATTCGTTATGTCTGAGTCAGTCTGTCAGTAATGCTAACAGGATTTGCCCAGGCAACTAATTTAACAATTTTGGATGGTTAAACTTGAAACTTGTTATGACCATCATTACCTCTCACAGGTGTGTTATTGACGTGGTCACGGTCGCAGGTCAGAGGTCAAAAACTGGTTATAAATTAACTTGGGAGTTTTCCTTGAACCTTGACCATTTCCATTTATGTTGGCAGCAATGAACGTCTGTATGTGCGTTGTGTGTGTTAGTGTTTACGTGCTGTTTGCTCCCCGTGTGCGTGTATGGCATGGCATGATGTGTGTGTGTGTGTGTGTGTGTGTGTGTGTTATACATTTCATCTATACTTAGGAGTAGCCATTATTAAATTTACACTATACGTATGCAGGTATTTATATACTTTCATTATTATTTATACAAGAACAAATTTAAATCATAAGTTTACAGGTTATTTAAAATAGGTGTGATTATTATTATTATTATTATTATTATTATACTATGGCAATTTATTTTAAGTTATTTTATTCCCTATTATTATTCTTACCAATGTTTTGATATAGTGCCAATGCTTATTTATTAATACCAATGTACGCTTCCTTTATACACGTTCACCACTAATGTTAAGTCGCATTTCGAAATATTAAAACCAAAATGTTGTTTTACGTTTCGGGAAATAATGTTTATGATAGGTTTAAGACCTAAAGACTCTATGGCTGTACTAGGTGATGGTGGGGTGTGGAGGCGACAGGTGGACCAGGTGGTAATTGGGGAATATTTGATAACTGTAAATGTAAAGAGGTTTTATCCCCGAAAGAAATTAAATACATATATGAATTTGTGTGAATAATTTATAGTTATTGGGATCATTCTATTGTTTCTGAAGTTCATATTTCTTCGTTATCTTTCAACAATGTGTAATTTATTTAGAGTTAAAATGTGTATATTTAACATTACGGTTAAACAAAGTCTAGTAGTATTATGTTAAATATTTTGTTATTTTTTTCTGACAGATAGTTAGTGTTTAATTTTCTTACGATGATACAAGATGCACGAGGTAGCTTTTATTATCGAACAAAATATAGGAAATGTTTATATATTGACGAGTTGTATTACGAGGAAGACTTAACATGTATTAATATGGCAAGGGAAACAAATGTAGTTTAATTTGTGGTGGGAGCTGAGTGAGGGAGATTGAGTTACTAATTGTTATGTCATGGAAACTTGATTAATTTACAGGTATACAGGAAGAATAACAGGTATTAATAGGGTAATGGTAATTAAGGTGAGAAATTAGGCGGTTTATTGTATTGTAATGGAAGTAAATATTGTGGAGGGGGAGTGAATGATGGTTAATCACTGCTGGGTAATACATAACTTGCCTTCGTTTACAAGTGTCGTAAATCAGATGACTCACAGGTGTACTGTAAATGCAATTAAGGAAATAAAGGAGTAAAGATGAGACTAGCAGGTGTAAATGTACAAAGTAAATAGTAGGAATACACTAAGGACTAAAATGTGTAAATACAATAAAGGAACTAAAAATAAAGTTCAGTTATTCATTAGATTTATAAACAAAAGATATGATAAGTACTTACCTGAACAGCTATTATGGTTAAGATTAAACAGGTGTTAATTGGGTCAAGGAAATGAAGTATGGAGGCAAAAATTTGTGAGGTGGACAATTCCTTTTAACATATACTGATATATCGTAGTTAAGATATTTTATTAATTATAAATATTAATAAAAATGTCTAAAGGTGAAAATAAGGTAAAAAAAATAACGTGGGTGTTTTTATTGCTCAGGTGTGGTCACAGCGAGGATCATTGCTCACTGTTATATATTTCTCTCTAGTTTATTTACCTGTGTTATGACTTGTGGGATGACCAGGTAGAAGTAATTTACAGATTAATAAAATTTGGTGCTTTTTTCTGTTTAGTTTGATAAATGAGAACCATTATACCTGCCACCGGGGGCTCTGGGTTGGATCACGGCTTGTTTCAGGGAATTTTATTTTACCTGTAATTAAGGTTAATAGAACGACAGGTGGGACTAAGGTATCATTATGAGAATTTAATGTGTGTTTTTTTTGTAATTACTTTGATACATAATTACTGTTCTTGAATATGGAGGTAGTGTTTTAGATGAAGCGATCGAAAAAAAATCCATTAACTTTTGTGTTCTGCAGTAAAAATTATAAGACTCACAGATGATACAAAACAAATGATTATCTAAATTCAATGTTGTTTTCTTGTCTATTATAATTACTCGACATGGAAGCAGTTATCGGAAGAGATCGAGAGCCATTTCAGTGAATTTATTTTACCTGGAATAAATGACAAACAGACCAACAGGTGTGAATTATCAAAACTTTTGGGGAGTTACCTGTTTCTTTTTGGTGGATGAATATTATAATTATTATTATTTTTTGTGGAAGCGACTTTTCGGCGTGAGCCTTCTGCGTGTTGAGGTAGTGAGAGTTGCTTTGAGGGTTTAACTAAGAACAATATAAACGTAAGGAACTAACAGGTGATAATATTTTCTAAGTTAAAAATAATTAGGTTTTTTCTGTTTAGTTTCAGAGATAAAAATTGTGACAAAGAAGCAACTTTCGCGGGGAGGTATCGGAAGGGTTGAGAGATAGTCCGATAAACTTACTGACGCATAAAGGAAACTTAACAGACTGAAAGGTGAAAATGAGGGAAAATTTATAGGAATTTTATATTTAATTTATAATCTTATATGGTGGTACTTAACGAGTATTTTATTATGCAGAAGCGGTGTTTCGGAGCGAGTTTTCGGAAGGGTTGAGAGAAAGAGAGAGAGAGAGAGCGAGCGAGAGTTTAAGGTGTGTGCCGGTAGAGGGCAGGTGAGGGCGGGGGTGACGCTGAGGACCGCTGCAGGTACTTGCTACTCGACACACACACACTCACCCAGCACGTACTGTTTTTGAGGACCCGGGATCTGATTCTCGTATTGTCGTAAATTAGATTTTCTTCGTAACGGGAGATGCAAGAACGGATCTAATTGGCTCTCATCGTAAGGTAGATTATTATCGTAACTGGAAATGGGAAAAAATTATCTAATTGGCGCTCCTAACCTAACAACACGTTTATTCTCCAAGATAACATCAGACTACCGTGAGACTCTTAACTAGACACTGTAACTTGATGTCAGTTATCAGACGTAGTTAACCTGAAGTGTCCTTGTAAATCAGACCCTTTATGGGCGTTCTTCTCCCCAATTGGGTGTTGCTTTGAGGACCTTACCTAACCTAACCTAACCAAGAACTACCTTACCTTACCTGTGCTCTCTCTCTCTCTCTCTCTCTCTCTCTCTCTCTCTCTCTCTCTCTCTCTCTCTCTCCTTCAATCTTGAAAATACGAGAATGCTTCTAGTTACAGTAGAGTCTCAGCACAGTTTTGACGCCATTTTTCCCGCCATTACGTAAGTGAACCCAGGTAGAGGTCGTTCGATCTTCACCAGTTGACTGAGGGACAAACACAACCTGAGAGAGTTCAAGAATCGGGGTCAGCTCTCCCTCCCTCTCTCCCTCTTCGCTGGGAGAGGAAGGGAGGGAGTAGAAGTTACTCTTGCAGGTCATAGATGGCGTTGTGGGTTTTTTGCTTGCGTGGTTGGTGTAGTTGGGATTTCGCGTACGTGTTTGGCGTAGTTGGTGTTTTGCGAATAATGTCCGTAGCTGACATAGTACAGTTTTATGCACGTGGTTGGCGCAGTTGATAATTCATGTATGTACTTGGCGTAGTTTAGTTTTCGAAGTGGCTACTCACCCGGAAACTCCCGGCCGGGCAGACTAGAGGCTACTCGCCGTGAAACCAGTCGTGACGAACTAATTTACCCAATGATCGTATTCATGGTTAATTCATGTGCCGTTCTAGCATTACATTGTTGGTATTTATCTCTTATTAGGAAGAAAAAATATATTGAAAGACTTATATAATGGTAGATGTACGTGGTTTGTGTAGTTAAGACTTGTGTACATAGTTATTATTATTTACAGGATGACTGCATTAATTAGGATGAAGATCAAGATAAGGTTAAGTTTAAGTTCGGTTAGGTTTAGGTTTAAGTTAGGGTTAGGTTAGAATTGGTTAGGGTTGGACTAGATTAGGTTAGTTTATGATAGGTTTAGGTTAAGTTAGGTTAGGTTAGGTTAGGTTAAGTTAGGTTAGGGTTTGGTTAGGTTAGATTAGCTTCGGTTAACATGAAGGGGAGAGGGGCGGTAGTGGTCTCTGAATTACACAGCTTTAGAAAGTAGAGGGGAAAAAGAAAGGAGGAAATGATGGGTAAACTGTAGAGGGGAGGAAGACTGAGGGGAGAGGGAGAAGATACCAGGGAGTGAGAGGGATAACGAGGGGAAAATAGGAAGTGAGAGGGGTGATGAGGGGAGAGTAGGGAGTGAGAGGGATGGTGAAGGGGGAGGAAAGGGAGGTTGAAAGAGAAGGATGAGGGGAGAGTAGAGATAGGGGTGAGAAAGAGGAAGAAAAGGGTGAGGGAAGAGGAAAGAGAGAGGTGATGAAAGAGGAGAGAGAGAGAGAGAGAGAGAGAGAGAGAGAGAGAGAGAGAGAGAGAGAGAGAGAGAGAGAGAGAGAGAGAGAAGGATAGAGAAAGAGAGAAGAATAAGAGAGAGAGAGAGAGAGAGAGAGAGAGAGAGAGAGAGAGAGAGAGAGAGAGAGAGAGAGAGAGAGAGAGAAGACTATTACCATCAATCCCAGTGAGGGGAGCGGAGGGGTGGGTTTTGACAATAGCTGCAGTGAATGGTAAATATAGATAATTAAGACGGTAGAGAGAGAGAGAGAGAGAGAGAGAGAGAGAGAGAGAGAGAGGAATGTTCAGTCATGCAATAAGTGGTTCAACGAGGTAATTAAGTTGTTAAACAGAGAGATGGAGAGAAAGAAAAAAATATAAGCTAGCTATTTGGTCGTGTTGTTATGAAGAGAATGGCAATTATAGCAGTTAATGAAGTAATGAAGTGTCGTGGTATTTCTCTGAATTATGTTTTAAAATCACCTGAACGTAGAGCAATTAGCGTGTTGCATAGTGTTGAGCTGTGCAAGAATGTTGAGAATGAATAGTATGAGGCGGTGGTTACTGTATGTGTTGATGCAGATGTTACTGTGAGAATAATTGGTAAAAGGCAATTTATATTTGTTTTTGTTAATATTTATCTCATGAAAATATATCTTTAGTTAATACGTTAATATTAACTTGTTGATAATGTTAATATTTCATTGTTGATATGTTAAGTTTCTTTTACTGTAATGTTTTTGGTGTTAATGTTGATACCGGTATGTTTTTTTTTATGTTAATATTTTAGTGTTGATATATTTAGTTTCTTTTATGTTAATGTTTTTGTTGATAATGTTAATATGTCTTTTGATGGCAGCAGTAATATATATTTTGTTGATAAGGATTTTTTACACAATGTGGTGGTGATTCACTCCTGGATTATCAAAGTGAGAGGTGGTTCATTAAGGAGATAAAGGGAGGAAAAGAGAGAGAGGGGATGATAACTAGGGAGAGATAGTAGGTTGGATGATAGAGTGGGAGAGTGGGGATCAAGGAGAGAACGAGAGAGAGAGAGAGAGAGAGAGAGAGAGAGAGAGAGAGAGAGAGAGAGAGAAGAACGGAAGATGGAGAGGTTGATAGACTATTTGAACAAAGTGGTATATAGTTTTATAATTCCTGCCGACTGTAAACATTAGGACCTCTTGTACCAATCCTGAAGCCATGTCCTCAGACCACTGCGTATCCTGTACTGTGTGGCGAGTGAATCCTTGAGCGCCGGGTGAAGAGAGGCCAGGGAATATTGTGCTATAAATGCTTAGAGTAATATCAACAGGATAGCGGGGACTTGGCAGGATATTCTGGAGTGTTTTGGAGGAGTTTTAGGACAAATCCACCGTCAAGGAGCGAAGGATAGAGGATTAAGGAGTCACTCTGTATCCTGTCACCTTTACCCCTCCTAGGATACCACCAGGATTAGGAAGGATATCATTGAAAGTTAAGACCTAGTGTCGGGGCAGATCCTTCCGCATGAGGAGGATATAACCGACATCCAGCAAGGATTAGGAAAACTATTCTATGAAGATGTATTGTCTGGTATCCTACCTGTTGACGCGAAGGATGGATGACAGGAAGTTTAAGAGGATATCGAATAACCTCAACTTGGCTAAGGATACCACCAAAATTAAGAAGGGTATCCTAGAGACTACAGCATATATAAAAACAATGCTGGAAAAATGTAGAAGAAAAAGGATTTCAAGAGGGTATTGTACCACCTCCTGCCGGCGTAGGATACCACCAAAATTGGGAAGGATATTCGGGTAAGTGGCGACGTAAATATCAGCTGGTGAATGGTGGTGTTCCTCGGGGCGTGGTTGTCTGGTTTTATTTCGCCACAGTAAATATCTCTAGGCTGCTTCCTTAACCCGGATGCAGACAAACAACCTCACTGCCAGCTAGCCTTCTCCTCCAGATCTGGAGTGTGGTAGTGGTGCGGAGTGGCGATGGTGGTTGGTAGTGATGGTGGTTGGTAGTGATGGTTGTTGGTAGTGGTGGTGGTTGTTGTTAGTGGTAGTGGTTGTTGTTGGTGATGCACACTCGATTCTTCTTCTTCAGTTCATTTTCGTCTCATCTGCTGCCTCTTGCTGGCATGTGCAAGGTTGACACACCCACACTCACCCTCTCTCCCTTCCTCCTGACCTCCTCCCTCCTTTAGCTCGTCCCTCCTTATCACCTACTCTTCCTCCCTCCCTCCCTCCTTCCTTACTGCGTACTCTCCCACCACACCTTGTATCCTCAACAAGAAGTGTGACACACTGGGTCGAAAAATAAAGAATAAAGAGGTAGTGTGGCTCTTGGTTGAGAGTGTGACACACATTCTCTCTCTCTCTCTCTCATACTGTACACATCAGAGAGGGAGAGAGAAGTGACTTACCTGAGCTGCCACTCTCTGTCTCCCTGTGAAGTGTGTGTGTGTGAGAGAGAGAGAGAGAGAGAGAGAGAGAGAGAGAGAGAGAGAGAGAGAGAGAGAGAGAGAGAGAGGACCTGGAAACCTGTCTTTATAAACCTCATTTCTCTCTCTCTCTCTCTCTCTCTCTCTCTCTCAGGATTAAAAATAAACCTCCTTCCTTTGAACGTTTAAGATCCTACACGCCCTCGCAGTTGCCGGACTCCTGCGACAAGTTAAAGGATTTTTGTGGTTTATTTTTTACTCGTCTGTTGGTGGGTTTTGGCGTGATAGGAATCTTGTGTCGAAGGTTTTGAGGTTTTTCTTGCCGGTAGTCATGTGGTGAAGAGGTTTTGAGGACTCGAGAGATGCTTCTTGGGGAGGTGTTGGTGTAGTAGAATAGTGTGTTGGAGGTTTAGAGGTGTTGGTGTAGTAGAATAGTGTGTTGGAGGTTTAGAGGTGTTGGTGTGGTAGAATAGTGTGTTGGAGGTTTAGAGGTGTTGGTGTAGTAGAATAGTGTGTTGGAGGTTTAGAGGTGTTGGTGTGGTAGAATAATGTATTGGAGGTTTAGAGGTGTTGGTGTGGTAGAATAGTGTGTTGGAGGTTTCTAGGGAAGGTTTTGAGGAGTGTTGGAGAGGTTATGTCGGAAAACCCCTTGGAGGTTTAATGAGTTTTGTGTTTTTATCGTGAGAGAGAGAGAGAGAGAGATCCACCGACAATATCCTGTCAGAACTGGCAACAAGGAAGACAGATTTAAAAAAAAAAACGTTCACATTTGAGAACGTGGAGATGGAGTGAGGAGAGATTATGTGAGATGTCTCCCTCAGGATAACACGACTGAGGTTTGTCTCTCAGATTTATTTGATTTTAAGAATTTTGATTTATTCATGTATTTTATAGGAATTTTGTATATATATTTTTTTTTATTTGTTTGTTTTTTATTTATATTATTATTATTATATATTATTATATTATTATTATTATTATTATTATTAAATGAACTTTTATCTGTCTTACTAAAATATCTCTTTTATTTTTCCTTGGTCATATTGGGAAAACACACACACACACACACACACACACACACACACACACACACACACACACACACACACACACACACACACACACACACACACACACACACACAAAGTCACTTGGAAGAAGATGTTTAGGGAAGGATGGGAGGTAAGAGGGAAGGGGGAGGTGAGAGGGATGGAGGAGTTGAGAGGGGAGAGGAGTGGGGTGAATGAAAAGGGGAGGGGGTGAGATTGAAATGGGAGGGGAGGGAGAAGAGAGTGAAAGGGGCGAGGAGGAGGTGTGAGGGAGAGGGGCGAGGAGGAGGTGTAAGTGAGAGGGGTGAGTGTGAGTGAGTGAGAGGAGAAGGGGATGAGAGGGAGAGGGGGGGAGGGGGTGAAAGGGAGTCCTGATCCCTAGGTGCTTAGCTGAGGCTCTGGCGTGTGTGTCAGCTATAAAGGTTTCGAGCTCACAGCTGTTTGATTTAGAGAACAGTGTTATGTTTAGAGAGCAGCGTCTATATTGTCTAGAGAACAGCTGTTTGATTTAGAGAATAATGGCATATGGCTTAGAGAATAAAGTCATATGTTGTAGAGAACAAGAGAACCTCCGTATGATTTAGAGAACACAACTGTATAATAGAGAACCCTGTGTAATTTAGAAAACCGTGACTCCTGAGTTAGAGAATAGAGAATCGTATATCAGTTGATCCTGCGTTAGAGAACAGAGCCGCCAGATTCAGAGACCTAACCAGTCCGTGATACGCCGGGTGGGACTAGGAGCTTATAGAGCTTTACAGGATAGAGCTGGGTCGTTTGTTTCGCTTTGTTTTGGATGTGTTTTTGAGGAGGGATAACCCTGTTTAGAGCTTAGAGCCTTCAGAAGGAATAAACTGATTTAGAGCTTAAAGTTGCGAGATATAGAGGGAAATTTAACCCTTATCTCTCACCTTGGGTTGGTATTCAAGTGAGATAACTCATTGTAGTATTAGAGCTAGTTTACTTATATGCCAGAAAAAACGTTGTTCAATTTCACTCCTGCACGTGAAAATACCTGTTTTGTAATTATCATTATTTATTAAAGTTATTATTGTTGTGGTTATTTTTATCGTTTTATTATTATTATTATTATTATTATTATTATTATTATTATTATTATTATTATTATTATTATTATTATTATTATTATTTCCACTCATACACTCAAGCTTGTCTAGGTGAATATACTCATACAGTCGACCGTGGTAACCTGTAATTAGCTCCCCCATCCCCCCCCTATGGGTAAGACGTGAGGTTGTAGGTATACCTTTCTAAAAGATCCCACAGCTCCCTCCAGCCCCCCTAACACGGCGTGACAGCCAGACAGAAGGGTGTTTGTGTGTGTGTGTGTGTGTGTGTGTGTGTGTGTGTGTGTGTGTGTGTGTGTGTGTTGGGTTTGTGTGCCTATTCAGGAGAAACCTTATCCTTGGCGTGGTGGGTTACTGGGGACGGACTGGTGATGATAGGGGTTACTGGGGACGGACTGGTGATGGTGGTGGGTTACTGGGGCTGGTGGTTACTGGGCTGGTGGTAGGTTACTGAGAGCTGGTGGTGGGTTACTGGGGTTTGTGGTGGGGTAGGTTACTGGGGGCTTGGTGGTGGGTTACTGGGGTTGGTGGTAGGTTACTAAAGTTAGTGGTGGGTTACGGGGAAGAAGTTGGTAAAAGTATAGACTGGAAAGATGGTGGAGAAGGAGGTGGGGGCTAAGGGGTGCAATGGGTGAAGTAGGATAGGTAAAGGAATAGGGGTAGTTACTGTTGGTAGAGTAGGGAGGGGACGGAAGGTAGAAAGGGGTGAAGGGAAGTATAGAAGAATAGAGGGAAGGTAGAGAGTGATGGGGGAAGGTAGGGAGGCAAGGATGGAAGAAAGGTATGGAAGGTATCGAGGGAGGTAGGGAGGGTAGGGAGGGAGGTAGGGAGGGAGGTAGGGAGGGTAGGGAGACCTGCATCATGAAAAGAGAGCATCAGGGATAGAGACAAAGGAGCCTGGGAACGGATTCATAGTCTTGTAAACAACCAGCTTAACATGGCGGCCCCGGTGTGTGTGTGTGTGTGTGTGTGTGTGTGTGTGTGTTAGGGAAAGGTTAGGTGGGGGGAGGGTTAGGTGAGAGGTAGGCAAGGAAAGGTGAGGGAGGGTTGGTGGGGGGAGTGTTTGTGAGTGAGGTAGGATTTTTTTTTCTCCTTCAGTCCTTCGGTCTCACTCAACATTAGTCAGTTTATTTTATTTTTTCCCTTGTAGTATCATGATTATTTTCCTCCAAACTAACTGTTTCAATGAAGGTCTTTGGATATCGTCAGCTAACGAAATCTGTTGCCATATCCTTCCCTCCCTCCCCCCGTCCGTCCTTCCGTCTCGTAGCAGAAGTGGCTTGTGGCTTTTCACTTATTTGCATCCAATGTTTGGGTTTCTATTTTTAAACGAATTTCGAAACCATTGTTTTTTTCGGTGGTATTTTACAAAGAGTTGCCTTTTTAGACTTTTTTCACACTTTTCCCAAGCCCCTGTTGGTATGTTTTAACTTTTGTTTTGTTCTTGTGTTCTTTTATAAATCTGTTTATTTTTATATAGGATATTAGACACATCGTTAAGCTGGATTGCTTTTTAAATTTTTGTGTTTAGTTTTTCTATGTCTGTTTCCCAAGCCGATTATGGTTTAGTTTCCGTTTTAATTCGTGTTTTCTCTTTTCACGCGTTTTTTGGGAGAGAAAAATTCAGTTCGGAAATCATTTTAATAAAACGCAGGAATTATACATTACGTTTTTCATTTAATTTCCGTCTGTTTTTATATCTTTCCCAATTCCTGTTTGTTGAAATTAGTGATGACGTAATATTTTTCTCAATCTGTTTTTTTCATCAGATGTTTTTTTTGCGAGTAATAAATCGTAATTTTTTTTTCTTGTGTTCCTCAACATCTCTTTTTATACCTCTGTCAAGTCTTGTTTAGTGTATGTTTCAAGTTCTTTCCTTTTTCCCCGACATTCTCTATCTTTCGTTATTTTACAGTAGTGTTTGATCATGTTGGTATTTATAATATTTTATTTTCCTTGAGTCTGTTTTGTTTTCCTCTAGATTTATGTTCGTATTTTTCTTTCAGTCTCTTGGTGATGTTTTATATAGTTTTCTTAAAATGTGAAAATGTAAAAGTAATTATTCTGTCCATCATCGTTTCAATATTTATATTTTATTTTAAGCCTCTTTTATGAATTTTCTTTCAATATTTTGTCTGGTCTTGTCTAGTGAAGTTAACGTTTAATATTATTTCTAAGTTAATTTCTAAATTAATGTAGCGTAAAATAAGTAGCCTATATAAGATTGTGTATGTGTATATATCCGCCACACCTGCCAGCTAGTCTATACAACATACAGGCTCCCTGACACAGTGCGGTTTTTAAACTGTATCTGTATAGTGGAGAGCCCAAATGCAATGAATCATTCATATCGTATTCCTGTTGACGTAGGGTTAAAAAAATTTAATCGTGAACCATTTTTTCCAGTTGTGGATTTATAGGGAAAATGGGAACTCGTGATTGTGTACGGTTCATTCATGCGCACACACACACACACACACACACTGACGTACATATACACACGTACAGTACATACACTCACGTACACATACTCACACAGGTGGGTTGTATAGGGAAAATACTACTACCTACACATTATTTGATGAATTAATTTTAAACGAATTATTTTGTTAGGTGTTTTTCCCTATGAGATTACCAGGTGTTGACTATTTTAACCTTTAATATATTTTGGTAAGGATTATGTTGATTAAAAATTTTATAATATCGTGAGTCTGTTGCCTCAAGGAAAATTTTTAGATGCTGGATTTTGTTGATAGCTTAAATTCGTATATTTGAAGGACATTATTATATTTAGATACATGATGCGTTGGGGTACTGCCATATATATTATTTATATTTTTTTATTTTGCCATTTTTTTTTATTTCTTGTGCGTTTTAGAGGAAAGTAGATAAATGAGATATAGAGATTGATTGAGAGATGAATAGATGAAAGGTTATGCAGATATATATGGATAGTACATAAATTAAAAGTGAATATTACTCACTTCAAGGCTCTGTACTGTAGGATGAGTTACATCCCGTCACTCACCTTGCTATACCAGAATACAAGATAATACCAAGCCACTCAAAAACCCGTCTTTAAACTCACTATATCAGAATACATGATTTCTCTCCGTCACTCAACACCAATATCACGCCTCGTCACTCACCTCACAACACTAAAACACAGCCTCTCACTCTGTCACTCAACACCAACTCTTGACCGTTGCGAGTGCCGGTCGTCGAGGTTCCGAGTGTCCAGAGTGGCTAGCTAGAGTGCTCAGAGTAACCGGGTTGACAGAATGAGGAATGAATTTTGGAGCCCAGCGCGGAGTAGAGGGGGGGGGGGGGAGGTTAGAGTGCCTGAATTTGATAGGCAGTGATGAATGATGTTGGTCGACCTGGGTACGTTGGCACCCTGGCTCTACTGCTATTATTATTATTATTATTATTATTATTATTATTATTATTATTATTGGTCTTGTTATTGAGATGAATTTATTACTATTTATTATTCATTGTTGTTGAATCTAAGAAGGAAGGTAAATAGGTAATTAGCTAGGTAATTATCCAGGCAGGGAGGCATATAGGTAGTGAATATCTAGGTAAGCAGGTATGACGGTAATTATTCATGTAGGTAAGCGAATAATTATGGTCTTTCCCCAAGCAGTGTTTACTCAATCAAAGAAGAATTAATGGATGAGACAGATGTACATACTGAAGACACGAGAGAGAGAGAGAGAGAGAAAGAGAGAGGAGAGAGAGAGAGAGAGAGAGAGAGAGAGAGAGAGAGAGAGAGAGAGAGAGAGAGAGAGATATCGTCAATAGGAACATGGAGATAAAATGGTGGAAGAACAGGGAAAAGAGACAGAAAATAGACATAATTGGATTAAAAAAAAAGAGCAATAAATTAAAGAAGACTGCAATAAAAGCTAAAACAGAACAGGGAATAAGAAAAACCAAAAGATAAAAATATTAAAAACATATATAGTTGGGAGAGAGAAATGAAAATAGACGGAAGGAAACGAAGAAACTTTGAACATTCGTTATAGAAAAATAAAAAAAAATAATAAAAAATGATTGAATTAGAGGAGGGAGGTGGAAGAAAACCGATAAAATGAGTAAAAGTAGGAGATAAAAGTAAATGAAGGAAGTGGGGAATTCGAGGAGGAGGGAGAAGAGGAGGGGGAAATTGCGACGAAGGGAAAGAGGAGGAAATAAAAAATGCATGAGAAATGAAGATTGGAGAAACACAGAATGGGGAATTGGAAGTAGAGAGGAGGAGTAGAAGGATGAGGTGAATTGAAGAGGGAAGAAAGAGGGAGAAGAAATTAAGGAAGAAAAGAGAAAGAGTAGAAGATGAGGAGAATGGTAGGATGGAAATAAATAAGAAGAGAGAGAGAAGGTATAGAGGAGGAGAAGAATGGAAGAGGAACAAATAATAGGGAAAATAAGGAAGAAGGGAAAGGAGAATTATAGAATAAGGAATGAAGTTTAAAAAGGATACAAGGAGAGGGGGAGGAGATGCAGAGAAAGTAGGACAGAAAGGAGAAAGAATAAAAAATATAGAAAGAGGGAGTGGAAAAAAGAGAGAGAAATACAGAGGGAAGGAGAAGGGGAGAGAAGCAGAAATGGAGCATGGAAGTAAAAAGAAAAGTCGTGGATAAAAGGAAAGAAATTTGAGAAAAAGTGGCGGTAAACAGAGGTGGGAAGGTGAAAGGAAGAAGAAGTATAGCAATTTGGTAGTAGAAAAGAGACGTGAGAGAAAGTAAATAAAAGGGTGTAAAAGGTAGACAGGAATAGAACAGTAACAAGAGGAGGAGGAGGAAGAAAAAGAGGGCAGAGATGAAACAAATGTAGAGAAGAAGAAGAAGAAGGTAGAGGCGAAACGAATGGAGAGAAAGAGGAGGAGGAAGAGGGCAGAGATGAATCGAATGCATATATGAGTAGAAGGAAAGAGGAAACGTATGGAGAGATAAAGAAGAAGAGGGAAGACGAGAAACGAATGGAGAATTAGAAGAAAAAAAAGAATGAAATTAAGAAAAAATCGAGAGAAACATTGAGAGAGAAAAGAAAATAGAGACAGGAGGAGATAATAATAAAGAAATTTAATAAAAAACTAACTGAAGTGTAACGAGAAACTTGGCTAAGAACCGTAATAAGGGAGGTATGATAATAAAGGAGGAAGGAAGGGAGAGTGTGAGAGGCAGATGAGGGGAAGATGAGACATAAGATAAAGTAATAAAAATAAGATAATAAACTAATAGGATAATAATTAACAAACTAGGGTAAGAGCCATAGTGAGGAAGAGGGAGAGAGAGAGAGAGAAGAAGAAGAAGAAGAAGAAGAAGAAGGGGGGAAGTAGTCTCGTGGGGGCCATTCTCTAGCTATCAATACTGTCAATGACACAGCGAGGCCATTGTCCACCCATCCCCCATACATTTACTACCACTGCTACCACTATTGCCGATACTACTACCACTAATACTACCACTATTACCGCTACCACTATTACTACCACTATTGCCGATACTACTACCACTAATACTACCACTATTGCCGATACTACTACCACTATTACTACCACTATTGCCGATACTACTACCACTATTACTACCACTATCGCCGATACTACTACCACTATTACCGCTACCACACATGTTATTAGAACCTCTGCTAATTTATTAACTCCATTTCTATCACCATTACAATGTCTGCTACATCAACCGCTACTGTTACCACTACCACCTTACCTATCACCTACCAATATCCTCACTACTATTGCCACTATTACTTAATCACCACCACCGCCACAACAACCAACCACCATCACCACTACCAGCACTACCACCACCAGCCGGCAGCAGGCGTGTTACCCGAGGTTTCTAATAGACCATAATGGCAGGTCTCTGATAGCTCCCGAACTTTTAAGCGATGGTGAACGTTTTTGTGTAACGTTGGAAGAGGTTGTTAGTGAACGTTGTTGTTGTTAGTGAAGGTTGTTGTTGTTAGTGAAGGTTGTTGTTGTTAGTGAAGGTTGTTGTTGTTAGTGAAGGTTGTTGTTGTTAGTGAAGGTTGTTGTTCGTGGCCCTGGAGTTGTTCTTAGAGTAACCAGTTCCATGGTTGTAATTTTCTTATTTTCTTCTTGTCTCTTTAGTTTTTTCCTTGTTCTTTATCTTCCTCGTCCTCTGCTTCTTCTTCATTTTCTTTTGTCTCTTTCTTCCTCAACTTCTTGTTCTTTGTTTTCCTTTGTCTTCTTTTTTCTTGTCTTTTAATATTTCTTCTTGTTCCTTGTCTTCTTGTCTCTTATTGTTGTTCCTCATCATCTTCGTGTTCATTGTCTTCTTCTTGTTACCATTTTATCCTATCTCCTCCTTCTTCTCCTCCGTCATCATCTTCTTCCGTGTTTCTCTCACCGTCTTCCTCTTCCACTCACAGGTGTCTGAGATGAAGCTGAGAGGCTGATTATCGAAGGTGTGTTTTTTCCGATAGTTAACGAGGTTCTGTGGTCTTGTTAGAATGGGTCTTGCCTTGCACTTACTAGAGGTTTCCCTGGTTAACGTGAGCTGGTGGTGGGAGGGTCGGGGTCTGGTTAACGAGATGGGGTTGACGGGGTTTGGTTAACGAGATGGGGGAGTTTTTTATGGGGTCTGGTTAACGAGATGGGGAGATGTTTGATGTTTTGGTTAACGATATGGGGGGAGTCTTTGATGGGGTCTGGTTAACGAGATGGGGAGATGTTTGAGGGCCGGGTTAACGAGATATGGTTGATGGTGTCTAGTTAACGAGATGGGGAGATGTTTGAGGGTCTGGTTAACGAGATATGGTTGATGGTGTCTAGTTAACGAGATGGGGAGATGTTTGAGGGCCTAGTTAACGAGATGGGGATTGATGGGGTCTGGTTAACGAGATAGGGGGATATTTGAGGGTCTGTTTAACGAGATGGGGGTGTATGAGGGTTTGTGTTAAACGAAATTAAGGGGAGGTCCTTCTGAGGCTCTCTGTTAACGAGACTGAGTGAGATTAAACAAAGTTATATTAATCATAATAATTCACCTTAAATTGTTACAATAATCGTGAAATAATCGCTAATAAAATCAACAACAATTATCAGTAACACGGGACCGGTTCAGAAGAAAGATCTAATATAAGGATGTTCCATTGGTCCATTTTTCTCGACATTGAGGGAGAGAAATAAAATATCCAGGGCCTCCACCTCCTCCTCCTCGTGACAGCCACCTTCCTGCCACCACTCACCAGGGGACGACGCTCTCTCCTCCACCACAGTCATTCTCAAAGGCTCCTACGTTAAATTTTACCCTCAGTTGGTGATGTGAGAGTTTATCTAACTGCCGTACAAAGATGGATTCTCAAAGGCTCATAATTTAAGAGGAATCTCCCTGATCTGGTGGTTTGAGAATCTATCGAACTAGATTCTTAAAGATGAAGTCTCATTGGCTCATACGTTAAATTCCTCCTCCAGCTGATGATGTGAGAATTTATGTAACTGGTCCACAAGAATAGATTCCCAAACGCTCATAATTTAAAGATAAATTCCCCGAACTGGTGGCGTGAGAATTTATCTAACAGGCGTACAACTATGAATCTCAATGGATCGTGATTTGAAATACTCCCCCAGCCTGATGATGTGAGAACGTGTCTAACTGGCTGACTTAAGCTATCACACACACACACACACACACACACACACACACACACACACACACAGAAAATAATTAAGAAAGAGATAAAGCGACTCGACTCGTTCTTATCAGGTTCGATCTCTCCCTCTTGTGGTTTTACTGTGATTCGCTTTATTCTAACTTATATTATCCGGGTCCCATCATTGAGACTCGCATTATCCGGACTTGTATTATTAAGATTCGTATTATTTGGTTTGGATTGATGGTCGAATTCTAACTCGTCTTATCCGGTCTTGTATTAATTAGGCCTCGTCATATTTGGACATTTATTATTTGAACACGTGTTTGTGTGTGTGTGTGTTTGTTTGATTGTTTTTTGTTTTAATAAGCTTACCAGATAAATTTACATGCACGTTCTTTTTAACTATGACATAATCAATTAAAGGTAACATCTCGTTCGCACCTGAAAAATCAAGTTGACAGGTGAGAGGAAGCTTTATCTTGGCAGGGAAATGGATGACCAGATTATAACTTGGGAGAAACGTGTCTAACTCCAAGAATCTGGTGTGAGGACATAAAGGCTCTCTACTGGAAGTTCTCAGAACATGTCTTTTTGCAAAGTCGTGTCTAGATTGGCGACATACAAAGGAATGACAGAAGAAAAATACAACTTTTCAACTTCTGACTGTAACACTTTCTGACTTCTAACTGTAACACTTTCTGACCTGTGACAGTAGCACTTTCTGACTTCTAACAGTAACACTTTCTGACTTCTGACAGTAACACTTTCATTCTGACTGTAACACTTTCTGAATTTTGACTGTAACACTTTCTGACTTCTGACTGCAACCTCACGTGACCTCTGCAACAAGGGTCTCTTTATTATTGCAAAATCCGACTAATTCAGCAATCCTAACCCCTCAACCCTCTTTGACCTTTGACCTGTCGATTTAATGTAGAATTTTTTCAATCCTTTTGTTGTTTATGGGATTTTGTGTTTAAGTCCTTTTGGCAATGTTCTTCTTTATTGATAAAATGCGGTGTGGGGCCAGAGTGACCAGCAGAAAGCATTTTTGTTCTCTGTCTGACCTTTGACCCACATAAAAAAAATTGAATGGTGAATCCAAATCCGAGAGGTGGAAAAAAAATCGTGTGGGTGTTTTAGGACAAGATACCTACACCGAGGCCATGTTTGAAGGAGATGGTGCCAGGAACAGCAGGTATAGTGTGCTGTGATTGTTTGGGATGACGTGAGAGAGAGAGAGAGAGAGAGAGAGAGAGAGAGAGAGGGGGGGGGAATGGGGTTGGGTAATAACCTCGATGGGATGAGATATTAAACCTTGTGTCCTGCCTCGATTGACACACCATTAGTCACTGACACACGCACACACACGCACGTGCACTCACACAGGGGTCGCTATATGTAAGTGAAGGTGTACTCATGTATACATACACACCTTAGCTTGTATTTGTACACCTAAGGGTATATGTCGATATATACACACTCACGTACTCTCTCTCGCGCGCGTACACTTAACACCATCCTTCGTGGCGTGTGTGTGTGTGTGTGTGTGTGTGTGTGTGTGTGTGTGTGTGTGTGTGTGTGTGTGTGTGTGTGTGTGTGTCCCATTTATTACCAGACATTATTGCCCCCTGTTAAAGGTCTCCAAACGATTTATCTTATTCTTCAAAGGTTTTCTGTCAGGAAACCGTCCTGAAAATATCAAAGTGGATGGTGTGAGGCAGGGGGGAGATGATGAGATGGAGACGGAGGAGGGAGAGAGGGAGGGAGGGGGGAGAGACGGGGAGGAAGGGGTAGAAAGAAACGGGAAGTAAGAGGAGGGTGAAAATTTATTTCTTCCTTTATTTAGTGTCTTATCTCTTTCATTAACCCCTATCTAGTTCTCTCTCACCTCTCCGTCCCTTTGCGCTCTCCACTGTTTTAATGGTTGGCTCTCCCACACCGAGACCGACCATCAATCAAACATCTGCACAAAGCTCACTCTCTCGATTTTTACTTCAGAATAACTTTTAATACTTTTTTATTCTGTTTAAATCTCCGAAACTTTTATAAACAGAGTGGACGGCCACCTATTACCTGGCCTTATCTATCTTATCCTCAGGTGTGAGTGATTCTCTCTCTCTCTCTCCTTCGTTCTCTTATATTTCTCATCTTTTCTTTTCATGTTCTTGTTGCTTTTGGCTTGTCTCTCTCCCTTCTAATATTTCTCTCTTATTTCTCTTTTTTTTATTTTCTCTCTCTCGTTCTCGTTCTCCGTTCTCTCGTTAGCGGATCCTAATGACACAGAACTGGCATTAAAAACATAGAATTGCCCTGCACCTGGCCCTCGTGCACGGCCCCTCCACACGAAGGAGGCATCATTACCACCACTCATAGCACAGGTGTGATGTGTTACAGGTGTCTCAAACGCTCAGGTGTGTTCAATAACCTGCACAGTTTATAGTACTTTTAACTTCTTGATAATTTTACCTGTTTTTAATGATGACTTGTAACTAATGTAATTGCTGTTTAATTGGAGGTTTGCGAAGGTTATATCGCATGAGCGTCTCGATAATTTTAATTGTTTTGTCGATGATTTTTTTTATTATAATTACATAAATTTCATTACTGAACTACGTAAACTAAATTTACAGAAATAACTACATAAACTACACAACCATTACGAAAACAACATATAAACAAAAACTTAACCATTACAAATACTACATAAATTACTAACACAACATAAACTAAATTATAAAATAAACATTATTTACTCCACGTAAACACTATTAAAATAATCCATAGTAAATAAATAATACACATTAAAAACAATGTTAGAACTGTACCGAGAGAGAGACAGTGGCTCCAAGCGTCTCTTTGTAGACCTCGGGTTCACTCTGCCTTGTGAACCCCTGGCGCCTTATGAGAGATGAAGATCAAGGATTTACTCGGACCTGTAAACCCCCGGTGCCTTATGAGAGAGATGATCACGGGTTGGCTCGGTCCTGTGAATCCTGGCACCGTTTCTGGTGAGTCTTTACTTGATCACACCGACTCCCAAGATGGATTTGGCTCTTTGGCACCTACTTGGTAAAATTGAGTTTGTGTGTATACATGTTTGTGTGTGTGTGTGTGTGTCTGTGTGTGTGTGACTGAGGGCTGTAAGACTCCCAGAGGCTGGCGGTGTGGAAATGGAGTCATCTCTCACAGTATCTCAAGTCCATTCCATTGATAAATCGACCTTGGGCTATGAATCTATTTTTGCCGATTGGTGAACCCATTCTCGTTGATTAATCCTTGTTGATAAATCCGCGTTCTTTCGTTAATACACCTTTAATAGATCCACGAATCTTAAGTAAATTCAGATTCATTTAAAATTCCCCTTGAAGTAATGGGTGACATTTATTTTAGGTGTAGAGTGTGTATGAGGGTTATCCTTATCGTATATTTCATGGTAAATTGTCATAATGTGAAGCCATCTGCGTGTGACTGTCGCTTTAACTGGGTACTAGTGTGAGTAAGTAGGGTAAAGTACGCTTGTTTGAACCCTTGAGTACCGATGATTTAAACCTTTACTCGAGTACAGTGAATGAATGCAGTAAGGTATTTTAGCCCCTTGAGTACGATGAGTTAGCTTCTTGATTACAATGACTTAAATCCTTGTACTACAATGACAACCCTTCAAATGTAATGTCTTAACCCCTTGAGTGTAACGACTTTTCCCTTGAGTACGACGACGTAACCATCTGAGAACGATACCTATAACCCCTTGAGTACAATAATTTTATTCTCTGAAACTTTTGTGGGGAATATGTCAATGTATTTCAGAATTTGTTTCTAAGCGTAAGTGAAGTGTAATACGCATGGGTTAGTAGTTTTTTGTGTGTAAATCAGTAATAATATAGATATTAAGTAGTAATTTTTCGTAAGTGAGTAAAATACGCGTGTTAATTAGTTTTATCTGCGTAACTGGGTATAATGCGTATATGTCTAGTCTACCACGGGTATAATTTGACATCTTCTGGATAATATATTTTAATTTACTTAATGAGGAATTTTTTGCGTCAGTGAGGTATAATGCGTATATTTATGAGGCCATATTTCCCCGTGGTGATAATATTCAGTGTGTCTGGGGTACTGGTCCTACTGGATGGTATATTTTCACGTTGAATGAGATCTTATCCGTCCTTCACATTCACTGGGATTTTAGTTATCAGCTCAGCGGCGAGGACAGCGGATTGATGTTTTTTAATTCCTGTTCATAAACATTAGTTAGTATTATGTGAAGCTTTTAATGTTTATAGATTATATTATGTTGAAAGGTGATGTGGTGTGTGTGTGTGTGTGTATGTGTGTGTGTGTGTGTGTGTGTGTGTGTGTGTGTGTGTGTGTGTGTGTTTTTGTAATGCTATATTTTGCAGTATGGGCCATATTTTCCAATTAAACTATTTACCATATTTTTATATCAACAAAAAATATTTCACTTTTTACCAAATATATTTTTCTGGTGATGTGTAACAATTATTTTAAATTAATTGTAAGAACATTATACACGTTTTATTCCTGTGTATTCATCACTTTTATTCTGTTTTTATCCTTCTTAGTTTATCAAAATTGTTTTTATTCTTCTGTTTCGCATCACGTTTTCTTTCAACCCTTCCTTCCGTTTTCTGTCATTATGTTTACTCTCTCTCTCTCTCTCACACCCCCTGACACTACTTGGTAGGCTTCAGTAGGCGTGGGAGAGGGTGAGGGTGAGAGCGAGGGAGAGGGAGAGGGAGAGGGTGATATGTAAAGTTGGCGTCCACAGGAAAGAGAAGTGTGGGGAGAGGGAAGAGGTGCCGCCATTACCGTGCCTTTGTCCCCTCTTCCTTCCCCTCTCACCCCTTCCCTCCCATCTTTCTCATTCTTCTTCCCTCTCTCACCTTCCTCTGCCCCAATCGTTCGTTTCTCTCATTCATTCTCCTACCTCTCCCCCATACATTCTTTCTTCTTTCCCTCTCACCTTCGTCCTCTCTCCCTCTTTCTTTCTGCTTCTTCTCCATCCCCCTTCTCCTTATCTTAAACTTTCCCTCTCCACTTCATCCTCTTCCCTTCTTCACTCTCTTCTCTTCCATCTCTTAAAACATTCCCCCCTCTCTTCCCTCATTCTTCCAGCCCCTCTCTTTCTCTCCCCGTTCAAGCTTTCCTTTCTTCTCCCCGTTCAAGCTTTTCTTTCTTCTCCCCTTCTTCTGTCATTTCCACCCCCTGCCCATCCCTCCCCATTAACTCTTTCCTCACCTCCCCCTTCTTTTCCCTTTACCCGCCTCTCACCCTCTCCCTACCTCTCCCCTATTTTCACTTCCTTCCTCCCATCCCCTCCCCCTCCATACATTATCCCTCCTGCCTAATTTATCTTGCTATTTTTATTCTATTTTTGTTTGCATTATACGATACTCCTCCCTTTCTTTCTTCATATTTTTCTTTCCTTTTTCTTCCATATTTGTTGTCTTGGTTATTATTATTATTATTATTATTATTATTATTATTATTATTATTATTATTGTCGTTATTTTTCTGCCATGTTTTATTTGTTTGTATTTGTTATAGATTATCGTTAATTGTCGTGTTTGTTCAGCCCCCCCCAGACACTCACACACATCAGCGCCTTTAATAAATAAAGACCCACGGAGGAAATACGACCAATAATCTCGTTTTAATGCTGCTATACGGCAAGGATAACGCATCCCTGGCGTCACATCCAAGAGCGGGGCACACTTACGCTCGGCGAAGCAGGCCGGATACGCCCCCCCGTCCCTATTGGCTCTATAGTAGCGTATGTTCGCTTTCTTACGCCCACTCTCATAAATACGCCCCAACATCCCTTAGGTAAAGATCACCCCTTTGCCGTGAATGTTGTACGCGTTCCCTACACCCCGGCGTACCATCTGTTGACGCTTTTTTGGAACGTTTCTTTGCATTTGTTTACACCAATTGGAACGTTTCTTATCATGATTTAGACCGTATTAAAACGTTTCTTTCCACCTGATTTTGCCCTATATATATAAGTTCTTACCATCTTATACACACACACACACACACACACACACACACACAAACGGGGGAGATTGGGGACTGGATGAGGGACTGGACTGGGCGATAAAGACAGATCCAGTGAGATAACATAGAAAGGCAAGTGCCATAGGAAAACAGATATTAATTTCGTTTGTGTTATGTTAGAGGGACACAATACAAGCAGCTGTCATGTATCGTGTTTTGGTATTTACATAACAAGGTTAGCGTTACAGAGAGCGGCTGAAATATTTTGTTGTTGTGGTATTACATGGTTTTATTATCGTGTGTTTTAGGATTAATGGTTTATTAACTAATTCACAACCCTTTAAAGCCCTTATTCACAACCCTTAACTGGCTCATCAATAGATTTACAACCTTTGAAAACCCTTATTCACAACCATTAACCCCAGAATCACAACCTTTAACACTCTGATATGCAACCCTTCAGAATTTCAACATTTAATCCCCAGAAACCCCTCTGAGCCCCCGAATCACAACCCTTAACTCCAGAAATACAACCTTTTAGACTCTCATTAAATCCCAAGATTTATCCCCCAGAATCACAACCCTCCAGACTCCCATTAAATCCTAAATTTCTTGTTATCTTGTGTACATTACATGAGAGCCAGCAGGAGTTTCTAATATGTGTGTCAGCTGTGAGGACCTGTGACACAATACAATGGCCTGCGACCTCCCTAGTGTTGTATAGCTCGTTTATGCCCCAGCTCCGTTAGTTCCCCTTTGGTATTATGATATTATAGGGAGATATACGAGGGAGATTGACGCCTTCCACCTCATACGCCATACTCCAAGGGGTAGTTTAGTATCCATATACGCAAGGGAGTCTAGACCAACGCCCATCTCGTGGGATAGTTAACTGTTCATGTAAGACTGAAAACAGACTAACAACTATCTCAGTTTCTTTTCCCCTGTGGTGAATTTAGCATTTACGTATGGTGCAGCAAACGGTGTAGAGCGTATATCATGTTTACTCCTTACTAACTACCCCTTTCTATCACCCTTGGAGGAGCGTACACACACACACACACACATGAATAGCGTAGCACAACGCAACACAGCAAAACATAACACAATGCGATGAAGCACAATGTGATGCAACACAACGCAACGCAACACGGAACGCGACGCAGCGCAACGTAACACAAACACCACCCACTCACTTAACCCCCCCCTTCTCCCAACCCACTTTGGAATATTACATACAGAAATATTAATGAGGCGAGTCGACTTAGGGAGTCTCTAGTGCCTTTAAGACACACACACACACACACACACACACACACACACACACACACACACACACACACACACACACCTGCGGTTATGCCTGTCTTATTTTTCGTGGAAGGTTAGATTTCTATGCTCCCTCTGCTGTGTTTTTTTGTGTTTTTTTTGTGTTGTGGTTTTGATTTATGTGTTTGACTGTTGTCCTGTGTTCTGTTATGCTGTGTTTATGTGCTGCATTATCCTCTCTCTTGCTTGACTGCTGCACTGTGCTGCTGTACATATCAGAAAACAACATTAAAATTAGAGGGAGAAAAATTCATATGTAGAACTAAAATGTTTTTGTTTGGCTGAGTCTTGATGGACTATTTGACTGACTGACTCACTCACTCACTCACTCACTCACTCACTCACTCACTGGGGTATCTCTTGACGAAAATTCATATTGACTTCAATTTATAAATTAAGGAAAGACAACATGAAACTAGAATACGTAATTGATTAAACAAGAAACATAATTGAGATAAACAAGGGAGGAATACGTATGAGGAAACAAAGTAAAAAAGAGAAAGAGAAAGACGAACGAAGGGAAATTAACCAAACGTAAGCTGATTCTTCCCCTTTGCCGTTTTCGCCCCACCGCTGCCCTTAAGAGAAGGAAGAGAAGAAAGGGGGGGGGGGAAGGTGAAGGAATAAGGGTGGAGAAAGAAGCAAAGAATAAAGAATAAGTGAAACAAAGAAGAAATAATGATGGAAAGTGAAGCCAAAGGAGATGGAATAGAGGACATAGAGAATTAAGTTTAAGAAGAACAAGAAAAAGGAAACGAAAGAAGGAACAAGAAAATAGAATGAAGAGAGCGAGAATAACGAGCGAGGATGTCAAAGTTTGTCGCAGTTAGGAAGAGGAAAATGGAAAGAGAAATGCAAAAATTAAAGAAGGAAGCGAAGAAGATGGATACAAAGTAAGGAGGAGGAGGAAGAAGAGGGAGGAGAAGGCTAAGAAATGTAGAGATGAACAAAAATGAAACAAGAAAGAAACAAAGAAGAAAACGAAAGTATGAGGAAAGAGAAGAAAACTAAGAATGAGAATGGAGGAAGAAACGAAGGAAGGAGGAAGGAACAAAGATGGGAAAAATAGGCGGAAGAAAGAGGAAAAAGTTAACGAATGGGGAACCAACAAAGATGGTAACATAGGAAGAAGGAGGTAGCAACACATATGGAAACACAAGAAACACAAGAAAGAAGGAGTGAAGGAATACAGGAAGGAGAATAATGACCAAGGATGTCAAACTTAGTGGTAGTTCAGTGAGGCGTCTGGTAACTTGGTACGACACCTGCCCTGCTGAATGACGTCTTCCCACCGTGATTACTGTCGCGCCGGGGACCTGTGTGCGAGCTGCGGCAAGGTGTGAGTATAGGAGAGAGAGAGAGAGAGAGAGAGGGGAGGTGTGAGAATAGGAGTGGGAGAGAAAGCAAGGTGTGAGATTAAGGTGGAGAGTGAGAGCTAAGGAGGAGAGTGAGAGATAAGGAGGAGAGTGAGAGATAAGGAGGAGAGTGAGAGATAAGGAGGAGAGTGAGAGATAGTGTGTGGGAGTAGGAGGATGCTTGTGAGGGAGAGTGGAAGGGGATGGTAGTCGTGTTCGTTCAAGAGTTGGTTAACCTGGAGAGAGAGAGAGAGAGAGAGAGAGAGAGAGAGAGAGAGATGTTAGGTGTTAGTCTCGTCCGCCCAGAAGTTGGTTAACAAGGGCATGGGGGGGAGACAATATTAGGACACTTGACACAGCGGGCCAAGGAAGGAGGGGAGATCTCAGGTCCCAAACTTGACTTTCAAGATGTTTTAGAAACTCTTAAGGGGGCGAGAGTTTAAGACAACATTGTTTTATTTTTCTTTGTTAGGGGGAGCCGCGTGTGTGGGGGCAGGGAGGGTTTCTGTGTCGCTGTGTGCATGTTCTGTTTTAATGGTGTGTTTGTGTGTATATGTGTGCATGCTTGTGTGTGTTTGTTTATTTAGGAATGTGTGTGCGTGCTTTTTTATTTTATAGCTTTTCCATATATAGAACTCTCTCTCTCTCTCTCTCTCTCTCTCTCTCTCTCTCTCTCTCTCTCTCTTAACTGTCATGCCTTCATTGTGTGCCGCTGTAATAGACTCGCTCCACTATAGTGTCCCCCTACCCACAATAAGGCCCCAAATATCTACCTGGTTTACACCTGTCACTTCACACAACCCACCATCATTCATCACCTGTACGTCCACTGTTGAAATACTAAAGGACAATGTATATCTCTTTTCACCTGCTAATAATATTTTCCTCTCGTTTCAGGTAAGTTATCGGCGTCATCACTGGAGCAGTTTGGGGTAAATATGTATTTTTATTGACTGAATTTGTATACGAAAGCAAGACGTCTATGAGTGCTTCATTGCGAACTGGGGGTGTAGTGAGGAGCCCGTGGCATGAGAGGGCCGGGGGTGCGGGAGAATGACTGTTTTTGCTTTATCAGTTTGGTCAGTTAGGATAGTTTTTCGTAGAGGTGATTGACGCAGGTAAAAATGAGTTTAGATTATTTAAATGAGAAAAGAGAGTAAAGAAAATATTTTTTTGTATATTACGTTATCTTGGTATCAGAAATATACTCTGGTAAGTATAGTATGTAGATAAACACACGAGAATAAACCTGTCGCGAAATATACTCTTTGTTTTGTATGTCGCGAAATAAACGCAACTATAATCCATTTCAGCTGTGGTCCAATATATTTTTGCGTGATATATTTAGCGGGTAGTATAGTGTGTTTTAGTTGTGAAATTAACACTTACGTAATTTTGGCGTGACGTGCACGTGTTATATTAATATATGTTGTCGCTTAATAAAGGTAGAATCCTGTCACGAAATAAACACAATGAATTTTCCTTGTGTAATCCACGTGATATTTTTATTCAGAATAATGTTTTAGTTTAATAATGTAGCGAAATATACTCGAGTAAAATCTCTCCGTAGATATATATACTGGTATAATCCCCTCGTGTTATACAGTAGTATATCCGTGGTAATAACACCGTGACTGTAATTACTGTTATACGTACAGTACATAACACTTTTTCGCTCCCCGGCTTGCAGGGAGGAGAGCTTAAGAATGTATGCTTTACTTGTGTTCAGGACTGCTGTCTCTTTCTGTCCGTCCGTCTGTCTGTCTGTTATGGTATTTTCCACACGATAACTTGAACAAGTGGACGCGGATTTTACCTAAAGTTCACAGGTAGATTTATCACCACAGGATCTCAGACCAGTACGATAGTCAATACTTTGCGGCGCTACTGTCCAGAGTTATGGCCTCTTGGACTGTGTTGTGGCGATGCTAGAGACTTCATCACCTCGAGTGGCACCTGCATTAAATCCGGTTTGTCATATCATGCATACTTTAGCCGTGTATTGATTGTGTCTACAAGCTCAACAAGACGTGGTGTCGATGCGGATTCTTAATGGTTGCTATATCTGATGTTTTTTTCGTGTAACTTATTTACCTGGTACACCTGAGAGACGTCACAATAGATGGTGGCGACCAGAATGGCGTCGAAGTTTCACCCTGGCAAGAAATATCGTCACTTCGGAGGAAAATTATTGTAAGAACCCTTGAGAATGCGAAAGTAGGAATAATTATTAATATTGACAATGTTCTAGAATATATAGTGTTGACTCTCTCTCTCTCTCCCTACCTACCCAGACTATTGGCGTATCTTGTCAAAATTTATCACTTGTCTGGAATTAGAGATACAGGTTCAGACAAAGAGAATTTACCACCACCACTACACTATATAATCAGGAGCACAAGACACCACGATAAAATAGGAACACGCGGTTTACCTTGTCGGCCGCCAGTCTTACCTGTATCGTTATAAACTAGATACCTGTGCTGTGTTAGATACAGGTGAATTGTGGTGGATGAATAGGACTTAAGACGTTTTGTGGCATTCACACACACACACACACACACACACACACACACACACACACACACACACACACACACAAACTAGACAAGCCAATTTGAATAAGCCTCTCAAGAACTGCTTATCCTGCAGAGCCAAAAATTTGCATACGTGTTCCTTGGGACCCTGAACTATCGCGAGGGTAGGACTGAGGTTAATCCTACCGACTATTACGCCGTTAACATGACCCGGGAGTAAGCAAGATCCATGACGTTCTATTGGGTAGTTACTGTTCAAAGGGGAGGGATATATAGTGGTGGTGGAAAGAGAGAGAGAGAGAGAGAGAGATAATTACGTTGTGGATGGATAGATAGATTGGAGATAAAAAAAATTGCGTATGGAAGGGAGAGAAAGAGAAACCAGAATAGATTGACACAAAGTACAGCCAGACAGCCATGTAGTGACACAAGCAGACATATGACTGGCACAGGAACGGTCAAATTAAGACAGAGACGAGTCACATAGCCAGACAAAAACATAAACAGATTTACACAGACGCAACCAGTCACAGGCAGCATCTAAGGCTTAATCTTGGACTTCCACCGAGCGATTTACTTTTATGTGAATTAATATAAAATAAATAAAGATAATCTCTGAAGTAGAGCCTAAGAGTGTTATATGCTGCGGATGTTTTATAAACCGCTAACATTATTTGTGCGGTGTTTTTTACGTAATAAGTTGTTTGCGTGTGTTAAGTAACTATTACTAAACCTGTCAGGAACAATTAATTCTTAAAGTTAAATTTTTTCTTATGTGATTAAAGCTAGTTATTTTTTCTTATTCAACCGAACAAGTGTACAGTATAGTATATATAAAATACAAGTATTCATTTATCTCCCCGTTACTCACTTGCTATTTAATCTAACATTTTACTAACCTACTGAAAATTGTTCACCAAAACAATCTAAATTTTTCTGATTGCGTCGAAAAGTTTCAGCGAGTCACCTTAAAGTTTCACAGATTCACTTCACTGCTGTGTTCTTGTGGACGAGAAAGTGTTATCAGTAATATTAGATTTTCCGACCTGCTGTTCGAAGCGCTTTGATCGTCTGGCGGTTCCCAGGGTTCGGTCCCCCTGGTGGGGTGGGCTTCAATTAACAACGAACCCGGAATCTCTCTCAGTCTCAAAGCCGAGAGCCGGAGGGGAGAGAGGCTTGATATCATAGTCTTAATTTTGATATGTCGAACTTGATATCCTACCTTTTGTTTTTGATAGTAAAAAGTTAAAAAAAAATTTATTGTGATTTATATTGATATTTAGAACTTGAATTTGAAATCTTAAGTTAATAATTTTAATATCCTACCTTTCAGTTTTATTATTTACATCATAGATTTCTGTTATCGTTGCTTCATATTTTCATAGTGTGAACTATTTTGGTATTTCGAATTTGGGTTTTATCTTCTAAACGTTTTTTATCTAATGGTACCCTAATTATCTTGATATTCCTATTATGTTTCTTGTGTCTTGATACCTTGGGTTTATTTTTGCACACACACACACACACACACACACACACACACACACACACACACACACACACACACACACACACACACACACACACACAAGCTCAAGCACAAACACGCGAGACAACCATTAAAATGGTAGAGTTAATCTGGTAACTAATCACGAAGGCTTGGCAAGAACAGGAAATTTACTGCTGTAGTTTATTTGATTTTTTTTTAGATATAGACAGACAGACACAGAGACAGGGAGAGTATAGACAGACAGACACAGAGACAGGGAGAGTATAGACAGACAGACACAGAGACAGGGAGAGTAATGCAGATCGAGAAATAAGGCAGATTTAAATTGC
The DNA here is from genome assembly GCF_018991925.1 of Homarus americanus. Lineage (NCBI taxonomy): Eukaryota > Metazoa > Arthropoda > Malacostraca > Decapoda > Nephropidae > Homarus > Homarus americanus. The sequence continues at coordinate 487,747 of NW_024730529.1, forward strand.
GATGCATTGATAGAACGATAGATAGAGGGAGGACAGGTAGATTGATAGACACAAGGACAAAAATGGAAACACTTTGACGGAGATATAAACAGAACCTCGCAGGTAATGATTAAGTGTGTATCACTCTGGCCCAGGTGAACTTCCCTCTTACCTGGCAGCGTCGACCTTTACCTGTGTGTGTGTGTGTGTGTGTGTGTGTGTGTATGTGTATGTGTATGTGTGCGACCTTTAAATCAGGGAATGACTAACGTGGGTCTCTGCATGTGTGTGTGTGTGTGTGTGTGTGTGTGTGTTGGAGTGACCTTTAAATCACAGTGAGTAACATGCCACTCCCCTGTATTGATCACTCCTGACCATCACAAAACTCAGCTTGGCAAACAACTGAACAAAATAAAATGTGATCCTTTGTGGTGTATTTTACTCCACTGATGATTATGTTGTTGTGTATACTGACGTGTTTATTGACCCTGTTTTTATTGTTATTGTTGTTGTTGCTTGTATTATTATTATTATTATTATTATTTTTATTATTATTTTTATTATTTTTATTTTATTGCCATTATTACACTAATATCCATTCAGTTATACAGTACAAGTTACCTACAGTATACAAGTGATAATTTATAATACCAAACAGTTATATCTGTCGAGCTCTCTCCCTCATATTTTTAACACTGTCCTGAAGCAAAATGTAAGTTTTTTTCCTTGTATTTTTCTCATCGTATTTTTTTCTCTCTTCGGCTTCAAGATTTTCAAATGAATCGGGGTTTTTATCTTGTTGCCTAGCTATCGACGCTGAGACTGTGTTGACTGTCTCACATAAGCTAAAACATCAAGCTAAGGCTTTGTTTTCATCTATACCATATTTGTTTAGCTTTCCTTAGCTGATTCACATAAGCTAGATCAACATAAAAGCTAGACAGTGAATATAGCGTCCATGTGGCACAGAGACTAGGTACGTTCTCTCTCTCCATCATTTGTATTGAAATTGACGATCTGACGATTTCTTGAGTATATGAATCATTCTCTCCTTTCCTCACTTCCCCTCACTCCTCCTATCTCCTTTTATTCTCTCTCCACTCCCTCTCCCTCATACTCACCAACTATTTTTCCCTTTCTCTGACCTTCTTTTGCGTTCCCCTTCTTCCCTCCCTTTCTCTCCACCCTATCTCTCTCACCTTCCCCCCGTTCCCCCCCCACACTCCCATTCCTTCCCCTTTCCATCATTAGACGCGAGCGCCCCACCCTTCCTCCTCCTCCCCCTCCTCCTCCTCCCCTCCTCCTCCTCCTCCTCCTCCTCCTCCTCCTCCTCCTCCTCCTCCTCCTCCTCCTCCTCCTCCTCCTCCTCCTCCTCCTCCTCCTCCTCCTCCTCCTCCTCCTCCTCCTCCTCCTCCTCCTCGCCTCATTTCCCACTTGAGCTGTTCTTCGGAGTAGTTCGTGTTTCGTAAAAGAGGATAATTGACATTGTGAACACCAGGAATCAAACCCGTGTAGGAGAGGCGCGAGGAGGCGAAAAAATAGTCGAAACTTTGGTTTTAAATGAAACTTTGGTCTCTCTCTCTCTCTCTCTCTAATAACTTCGAGAGCCGCCGTGATCATTGTTCTACGCGATCAATTTCTACCATAATTATCGAAATAAGAGACTTTATCCCAAGTTTCCAGTACGTAATTACGCCAATTACTTGCGTCACGCCTCTAACACAATGGAGTTGACGGTAGACGCCATTATTATATGCATTATGATATGTAAAGTTTTTCAAGTATTATGTAAATATGTAAGAATAACTAAGGAAAGTTTTTTGTATGTGTGTGTTTTGACATTTTTTCGCAAGTAAAGGAATAATAATAATAATAATAATAATAATAATAATAATAATAAAAATAATAATAATAATAATAATAATAATAATAATAATAATAATAATAATAATAATAATACCAGAATGAAAACAAACACACCACGATAATGAACCCTGGCCCCAAAATCCCAATTACAAAAACACAACAGAGAATAAAATCCTCCCAAGTGTGCCAGAAACTCATATTTCTCAGAATTACTTTAAAATCTATTTGCTCGACACAACAAACTACTCCCCGGCTTATCTCCCAACAGCGAGGAGGGAAGAATTAGCGCTGGCATTAAATTCTCGGCTCCTGCTAGCATTTAGAGCGTGAAATATATCTCTACCCCCCCCCCCTCCCCCTCCCCCCCCCATCTTCCTGGTCCTTAGATTTCTGTAACTTTTTAATCACTAATTCTTTCTGTGTTTTGTGTATCACGTGAAGATTAGGCACCCCAGGTTATTTCACCTAATCTAACCTAACCTGATCAGTTTGTTTTTAGGTTGGTTTTATTGTTATCCATCCGAGATAGTATTTATTGTTGTTGTTTTTGTCTTACTTTATCAAGGTCACCACACCTGGTCTCGGCCACCACACCTGGTCTCGGCCACCACACCTGGTCTCGGCCACCACACCTGGTCTCGGTCGCCTCACCCCTTGGGAAACATAATTACCTGTTGACTTAATTAGATTCTTACCTGGCCCAAAAATATATACACCGTTTATTAAGATTTTCGGTCAGTAGTTGCGAGAACCATTAATTTATACGTAACGAGACTGACGCTTTAATTATGTTATCTTTTCATTTTACAAGTTTAATGAAATAACATTTTGTTTATTTGTATAATTACTTTTATTGTTTCTCTTTTTTCACATTTTCTTTTGTTTTGTTTTTATATGAAATGAAACTATTTAATTTTCATCAACGTGAAGTGTTTTGTTTTTTCTAATTACTCACTCGCTCATTCACTCGGCTGGCATGAACACATCCACACGTGTGCGTTTATGTGTATATACAAACTCATGTACACACAGGGTTATTCAGTAACACACACACACACACACACACACACACACACACACACACACCAACTTCCAGTACGTAAATCACTATCAGACGGGCCACAAGAACATGTATGATAACTTAGATACGACTCCCTCAGGCAACTGTATTCTGCAGGAAGTCGGCAACCCACACATCATTTTCTTTGGCCTAAGTCCATTCATAATCCACAAAGTCGTTTTTGTTTGCTGAGGTAAAATATGACCTGACTTTTATTTATTTGATTCTGGAGACTTTCTGAGTAGAGACTGATTTTCGCATTTTGTTTTGATAATAATTGGATGAATTGGGACATTACTCAACACAAATAGGAAATATGAAGAACTGGGAGAGTAATGTGTGTGTGTTTGTGTAATTGAGATATTAACTGTGTTTGTTGTAGAAAATGAGGAAGTAGAATGTATTTAGGGAATATATACTCAAAGAACATAGACTATGGTGGAACAAGTTTGAAATGAGGGAATAACTGAGAAAAGCTAAGGGGGGAAAATATAGACAAAAACAGACAAAATAATCAATATTCTTCTATCTTTTGGCCTCTTGAGTCCTTCTTCTTCTTAACATTTCTTTTCTCGTCCTTCCTTTCTACTAAACCCTCATATTTCTTACTCTTCCCTTCCTTGTCTCATTTTCCATCCTTCTTATTCCTTCCTTCCTTCCTTCCTTCCTTCCTTCCTTCCTTCCTTCCTTACCTTCCTTCCTTCCTTACCTTCCTTCCTTCCTTCCTTACCTTCCTTCCTTACCTTCCTTCCATCCTTCCTTCTTTCCTTCCTTCCTCATCCACCTGTTCTATTCACCTGCCTCTTCTCCTGCGACTTTCAACCTCTCTTCTCCTTCCTCCTCTTACTTTTCTTTTTCATTTTCAATCTCCTTCACTTCCCTTCCCTTCCTCCTCCTGTGGTCAATAGTTAGTCCTGGATAATTACCCCCTTAAAGGCCATAACTCACACAGCTGCGTCTATAGGAATAAAGATGTTGTTTGTTGATTTACTCCTTGACATACATACATACATACATACATACATACATACATACATACATATATACATACATACTTCATACATACATACATACATACATACATACATACTTCATACATATATACTAAAACCAACTAACATGTAGTATACAGTTAACTCATTAGTGTTTCATCAAGTAATGTCTTTATTTGTTAGTTTGATTTATTGGTTAATTGAATCACTGATTTAATGAAAAAATAAACAAAATTATAAAAATAAGTAAAATTTGATTATCTTTCGTATCTTTTATTTATTTCGTTACATATTTATTGTTTTTTTTGTTTGTTTTATATTTATTGTCGTTTTTGTTACGTATAGAAGGAAGAAAAATGAGGTTGGAAGGAAAATTCAAAACTGCTACAAACAGGATCTTCTTTTCTAACTCGCTCCTCTTCCTCCTCTTCCCTCCCCTCTCCCCTCGCTGACAATGGGAGTTCACTGATGTACGACCCTGAAATAGTAACTCCCTCTACCTTTTTAACTCCGGAGGCTGATAAGGTGAGAATTGTGTTCCTGGACCGCCGCTAGGAGGCTTTTGTTCTCTCCTGTGACAAAAAAAAGGGGGGAAAGAGCCACACACACACACACACACACACACACACACACACACACACACACACACACACACACACACACACACACACACACACACACACACGAGATCTTATCAAACAAATACATATCACTATTTACCTCCTCCTCCTCCTCCTCCTCCCTCCTCCTCCTCCTCCTCCTCCTCCTCTCTTCACCGCCAAATTATATTCATAGCACAATCACAACTCAATTACCTGTGCTCCAATTAGTTAAATTCAGGTCTACCTCTTAATTGATTTATTTTCCAGGTGTGTAACCCTTTTGCTCTACCTGCGCTCAGGATTAAATGGATATGTTGTAGTGGGCTGCGGGGATCAGTACACCTGGTCCAATCTGTTGCGTTATAACTGGGGTAAAGTTGATACTGATAGATAGTGGTAGATAGTGGTAGATAGTGAGAGATAGTGGTAGATAGTGGTAGATAGTGAGAGATAGTGGTAGATAGTGAGAGATAGTGGTAGATAGTGAGAGATAGTGGTAGATAGTGGTAGATAGTGAGAGATAGTGGTAGATAGTGGTAGATAATGCTGGTGAGAGATAATACCTGGATAGAGAGATGGATAGATAGACGTTGGTGGTAAGAGAACAGATAGATAGATAGATAGATAGATAGATAGATAGCTACAGTAGATGCGATTAGAGAGATTGTTAGATAGATTACGAAACACTAAGGATGGAACGAGGTATCGACAGACAGAGAGACAGACAGACAGACCGAGAAACAGACAGAGATTGATCCCTTTTCATTCATTTTCACATTTCCCGACACTATTAACGCACAAAGGATCAGATCCCTTACCGTCCCAACTCATCAAATATCTGATCCTTTCTGTATCAAAGCCTTTACTTACCTGGGGTATTAGATCCTTTATTGCTTAAATTTGAGATCTAAAAGACATTGACTGAAAGGGTTATGGCTCTGACTGCTCTGTGTCTGTCTGTGTATCTGTCTGTCTGTGTGTGTATCTGGCTGTCTGTCTGTGTATCTGTGTGTCTGTGTGTGTATCTGTCTGTCTGTCTGTGTATCTGTCTGTCTGTCTGCGTATCTGTGTTTCTGTCTGTGTATCTGTCTGTCTGTCTGTGTATCTGTCTGTCTGTCTGTGTATCTGTGTTTCTGTCTGTGTATCTGTCTGTCTGTCTGTGTATCTGTCTGTCTGTCTGTGTATCTGTCTGTCTGTCTGTGTATCTGTCTGTCTGTCTGTGTATCTATATCTCTCTCTGTGGGGCTTTGTTGTTCAGGTTGGAGATCTAAAGGGAACTGATTGTCTCTATGTCTGTCCGTCTCTGTCGTATTGGCTACTTTATTGGTCATATTTAAGATTTATAAGGCACTAACTCAAAGGTTCTGTCTGTCTGTCTGTCTGTCTGTTACTAAAAGGTTATATTTCTTCGACTCTTTTGTCTGTTTGTCTGTGGTATTTCTTTTGCCTCCACCTTTCGTTCCCTTGTCCTCTCACCCTCCCATTGTATCAACCTCTCACAGTTTCCCTCACTCACCACTTCCATTAACCTCCTTCTCTCCCTCACCCATTCCTTCCAATAATCCCCATCTCCCTCACCCATCCCTTCTAACCTCCCTCTCTCCCTCACCCATTCCTTCCAAGAATCCCCATCTCCCTCACCCATCCCTTCTAACCTCCCTCTCTCTCTCACCCTCCCATTGTATGAACCTCTCCCTTTCTTCTCACCAACCCACTCCAACAACCTCCCTGTCTCCCTCACCCAGACCTTCCAACATTCTCCCTCTCTCCCTCTCTCCCTCACCCTCCCATTGTATCATCAACCTCTCCCTCACCCAGCCCTTGAATTAACCCCTTACCCAATGCCTTGCAATAACCTCTCACCCACCCCTTGCAACAATAACACCCCCCCCCCCCTGGCAGGAGAGGCACAGTGGTAGGTAGCGGTGCCTTCATCAATCACTTAGTCGTAACAAGGTATCTATATCGTGCATCACCCGGCGCCATTACGCTGTTTATGTGTTGTGCTGCTGTATCCTGGGGGGCGTCGGCTGTGTTTGCTGCTGTTGCTGTGTTGGTTGTTGGTTGTGTTTGCTGCTGTTGCTGTGTTGGTTGTGTTTAGAATTGGTTGTGTTAGTTATTGCTACTGTGTTGGGCGTCGGCTGTTTATGCTGTTGTGTTGCTGTGAGATCAGTGCTCTGTCTCGCTCTCTCTTTTACCCTCCTGACGAAAGCCGGCGACCTCTCTCTCTCTCTCTCTCTCTCTCTCTCTCTCTCTCTCTCTCTCTCTCTCTCTCTCTCTCTCTCTCTCCATATCCTTGAAGGGTCGTCTGCTCCTACATTACCCCCCTCCCCCCATGCATTCACACACATAGAGTGCCCCGCTTTATGAAGTTTCAGGGGATTCTTACTAGGTTTCAGGGGTCTTACGGGGTTTCAGGGGTTCTAGCGGGGTTTCATTGAGGCCTTACGGGGTTTCATGAGCTCGTACGGGGTTTTAGGGATCCTTACGGGGTTTCAGAGAGGCCTTACGAGAGTCCTTGCCCTCATCAGATCCAAATTATTCTCGTCAGGATGTTTTTGCGGTTCGAGGATATTCATTGAAGATTTGTGGGTCGTGATCGTCGTTTTTAGAGGAATATTTTTATCCGAAGATTTTTTTTCTTTTCGTCGATTCTTTTCCGCCGGAAATATGGATGTCAACTAAAAGAAGAAACATGACTTTATTGATGATTTTTGGCTTGTCACTTTATGCCATCGTAGCCAGGCAAGCTTCGTCATCAGGGAAAAAATGGGAAAATATGACTGAATTTATTTTTGGGGGGTTTGTCAACATTGCCATCATCATCATACAAGCTTTAATGTCAACAAGAAGAAACTACATGACAGTGACTGGATTATCACCTGTCATACCGCACTAATGCCATCGTTGTCATGCAAGTTTTGGCATTAATATTTGAGAAAAATAAAACAAAACAAAACAGGAAAATCGAGCCAAAAAACAATAAAAGCTTTTATTGAATGAGAGACAGAGAAAACGAGAGATGGTACCCGGGACAGGAGACAGATGGCATCGATAATATACAGTGGTGGTGAAATAATGTTTTAACCACAACATCGAACACCTTCAGATACCACCACCGGCATCGACACCTTCAGATACCACCACCGGCATCGACACCTTCAGATACCACCACCGGCATCGACACCTTCAGATACCACCACCGGCATCGACACCTTCAGATACCACCACCGGCATCGACACCTTCAGATACCACCACCGGCATCGACACCTTCAAACACCACCTCAGACATCGACACCTTCAGATACCACCACCGGCATCGACACCTTCAGATACCACCACCGGCATCGACACCTTCAGATACCACCTCAGACATCGACACCTTCAGACACCACCTCAGACATCGACACCTTCAAACACCACCTCAGACATCGACACCTTCAAACACCACCTCAGACATCGACACCTTCAAACACCACCTCAGACATCGACACCTTCAAACACCACCTCAGACATCGACACCTTCAGATACCACCACCGGCATCGACACCTTCAAACACCACTCAGACATCGACACCTTCAGAATACCACACCGGCATCGACACCTTCAAACACCACCTCAGACATCGACACCTTCAAACACCACCTCAGACATCGACACCTTCAAACACCACCTCAGACATCGACACCTTCAAACACCACCTCAGACATCGACACCTTCAAACACCACCTCAGACATCGACACCTTCAAACACCACCTCAGACATCGACACCTTCAGACAAGCATAAATATTTCCAGTCAAAAGCTTCTGGAATGGACTCAATAATATAGATAAATAGAGGTGGTCGTCTCATGTCTTTCAGTGTATCTATTTTGTGTCAGGGAATAGTCGTCCTTGTGGTAGTGTTTTATCGTGTCTCAAGGTAGAGAAGTGAGACAAAGGTTCTCTCAATAATTCTCCAGAACATGTTGATATATTAGGGTGTTCCTATAAAGGCCTCTATTAAAGACATGTTTCAGTGTCTCGGCCTTGATGGTTGAAGCATAAAATATTCTCCTCAAAATCCTGAGTTATCCGAATATTTTGAGTCAATAATTTTTGGTATATAATTGTATATATATTTTAATTTGCCTCTAACCATGTTGTACCTAATTTATATAGGCTGGTTAGGTTGTGGGAAACGACGTCTTAAATTCAACAGAGCAAAACTTACTATATATGAACTAATATTTGTTATTATTTATTATACATACGAAGTTGATACGAATATGACGCTGAATTATTCAAAGTTACAAAATTATGGTAAATATTTAATTTGAAGTAACAAAAGAAGAAAATGTGCAAGATATTACCACACTGTCCTGTTCATTACCTTAGCGATAACATTTCCCCATTCTGGCACCGCTCAGGGAATCCCATAGCATCGCTGTCGGACATATGATCATTTTTTCTTTTGCTAGTATTGGTTTCCCTGATCGTGTGGAGCTATACTTCGCTGCCTCCAGAAAAAAAAAAGTTAAAGAAATAGCTAGACTTGCCAGAAATCTAACTGCGTTCCGCTTATGGCAGAAACGATAACATCACCAGAGGCTGGCACCATTCGGAAATCACCCCGCAGCGCTGTCGGACGTACGACCATTTCCTTAATAGTTGGTCTTCCTGATCGTGTATTGCTAGAATTCGATGTACACGTCTGAGTTGATTTATATGTGTTCACGTGTGTACATGTCGCAGTGAGTGTGCGTATAGCGAACGGAAATGTCAAGTATGTATATCACATGTGTACGCGTATGGGTGGGTCCACAAATTGTATACATGTCTGCTGCATGTGTGTGAGTGTGTGTGTGTGTGTGTGTGTGTGTGTGTGTGTGTGTACATCGTTTATCATTCCTGGTTCTCGGGCTCTCACGCATCATTACTTCCTTCATTCATCTCTTTCTTTTAGACTCCCTCCTCCCTCTCTCTCTCGTACTCTCTGTCCATCCATCTCTTTAAGTCTCTCCATCTATCTTCAGTTTGTCTCTACGGCGTGTTTCAAGTCTCTTTCCATCGTCTCATGTTTATTATATTATAATTGCTTATATATTTATACTGCCAATCATCGTTCTGTGTTAAGCATTTATATAAAGGTGGCATATTCAGGGTTCAGACGTGTGTGTGTGTGTGTGTGTGTGTGTGTGTGTGTGTGTGTGTGTGTGTGTGTGTGTGTGTGTGCAGAAGACATACACAATAAGTCTTCTCAGTTTACCTGTGTCCACATAATTAGTATTCTCAGTTCACCTTTGTTTACGTATTTTGTTAGTAAGCACCCCAGACCGCCTCCTTCTGGGTGGGTGCTGACCCTTAAGAGCTAACACTTGAGTGCTGACACGTAGGCGCTGGCACTTGGGTGCTGACATTTGAGTGCTGAACTAAGAGACAATCGAACTGGTTTATCTAACTCGTAAATTAGATTCAAGGTTCACTCAGCCACGGCCGACAGTTAACATTACTCCCCCGTTAAACTACATTGTATTGCTTATACCCCTCCCTCCTTCCCTCCCTCCACTGTGTTCATGACATGCCTCCTTCCTTCACTCCTTCCCTCCCTTCCTGATAGTGTTACCAGCATCCTTTCTACCATCCTTAATAGTGTTACCAGCATCCTTGCTTCCCTCCCTGACAGTGTTACCAGCGCCCAGAGAGAGCCATAAACCAGGAGAGCTGACTACATTTGCTACTAATGGCAAGTGGTATGTTGCTGCTGCTGCCACGAGTGACGGACTAGTGGAGGGAGGGACGTGGGGTGGAGAGTTGAGGAAAAGGAAGGAAGGGAGGGAAGGACGCATGATGGAGAGTAGGATAGAGGGGTGGAAGGAGGAAGGAGAGAAGTAGGTTAGACGAAAGGGAGGAATGGAGAGTAGGGTGAAAGGTGGGAGGGAGAGAAGTAGGTGAGGCGGAGAAGGGAAAAGAGAGAGAGAGAGCGAAAGTGAATGGAGAAGAGGAAGGATTAAAAAAACAGGGATATATATGTATAGAGAGAAGGAGAGAAATAGAGGAAGAGTGAGAGAAATGAGGAGCAATGTAAATAGGCAATAATAGAGAGAAAGAGAATAGGAAATGATTAAAAAACGGAGAAAGAGAAAGAGAGAGACTGGGGCAGAACAGGAAATGAGGAAGAAACGGAGAGAGAGTTAACAAACATGATGATAAAAATAGCAAGAGGAAATTGCCGACTTTGCAGCGGCTCGCGGAGGGTACAGACGAATACAGAGAGAATACAGTGAAGACGGGGATAATACAAAGACTTGTGAATACAGGGAGAATATGGAGAAAATACAGGGGAATATAGGAAGAATACAGTGATATAAAGAGAAAACGTGGAGGAGAAAGTAGGGAGAATACTGAGAAAATACAGAGAATGTAGGGAGAAACTAGGGAGACTATAGGAGGCATAGGGAGATAATACAGGGAAAGGACATATAATACGGGGAGACTACAGGGAAAATACAGAGGGATATAGGGAGATTATAGGGTAAATTAGGGAGGATTTAAGGAGCGCACAGGGAAAATACAGTAGAAAAGGGAAGGATAGGGGGAAGGGGGATAATGAAGTAGCAAAGAGAAAGTAGAGAAGGAGGAAGAGGAATAATTGTGTAAGAAAGAAGGAGAAGAGAGAGAAAGGAACACAGAATAGAAATCGAGAAAGAGGAATAATGGAAGAACAAAGAGAGGAAGAGGAATAATAGAGTAAAAATGAGGAGGAAGAAGAGAGGAAAAAATAAGGGGGAATAGACACTTGGTGAGTACATTTAGTGGCGAGGCTTTGACATACTTGTTTGGCCAGGTTGTTGTTGACGTTAAGGTCAGGACGTGACTGTCTCCTGGGCCATGCTGTAAACATCCTGGGCCATGCTGTAAATATTCTGGGCCATGCTGTAAATATTCTGGGTCATGCTGTAAACATCCTGGGCCATGCTGTAAATATTCTTGGGTCATGCTGTAAATATTCCTGGGTCATGCTGTAAACATCCTGGGCTATGCTGTAAATATTCCTGGGTCATGCTGTAAACATCCTGGGCTATGCTGTAAATATTCTTGGGTCATGCTGTAAACATCCTGGGTCATGCTGTAAACATTCTGGGCCATGCTGTAAATATTCCTGGGTCATGCTGTAAATATCCTGTGTCATGCTGTAAACATTCTGGGCCATGCTGTAAATATTCTTGGGGCATGCTGTAAATATCCTGAGCCATGCTGTAAAGATTCTGGGTCATGCTGTAAACATCGTGGGTTATGCTGTGAAATATCTGGCGTGTTTTGGTGTTGCTATAAACATTGTCTTTCCCCCATAAGGCAGACTCTCCCCCCTAAATTCTCCCCATAAGACTGACTATCCCCTCAAAACTCTCCCCAAAACTCTCCCCATAATGCAGACTCTCCCCCAAAACTCTCCCCACAAGGTAGACTCTCCCCCAAAACTCTCTCCCTATAATGCAGACTCTTCCCCAAAGCTCCTTACATAAGGTAGACTCACTTCAAAACTCTCCCATAAGGTAGACTCACTCCCCCAAAACTCTCCCCATACGGTAGACTCTTCCCCAAAACTCCCCATAAGATAGACTCAATCTCCCCAAACTCTCCCCATAAGGTAGACTCACCCCCAAAACTCTCCCCATAAGGTAGACTCACCCCCAAAACTCTCCCCATAAGGTAGACTCACCCCCAAAACTCTCCCCATCAGGCAGACTTTCCCCCAGACTCTCACCCATGTTTCTCCATTCACTTTCCAGCGATTTATAGTTTTCTCGGCTACGTTTATTACTCTCTTTAACCCGTCTTTCTTGTGCCTGGTAGTAGAGGAGGGAGGGAGATGAAGACTGAGGGGGAAGACTGAGGGGGGAAGAGAGAGGGAGGTTAAAGGAGAGAAGAGGCCGTGAGGGATAATGGAGGGGGGGAGAGGGGCAGAGAGAAGGAAGGAGGAAGAGTGGCAGAGAAGGAGGGAAGGAGTCGATGGTTAGGGGTAATGGAGAGAGAAGGAGAATTGAGCAAAAATCGCTAACTGACAGCGTTTGATAGCGTATGTCCATATGTCTGGGCGTCTGTCTGTCTGTCCGCCTGACCTTCTGTCTGTTTGTCTGTCAACACCGTAAACTCGATTGTGGAGAATGTCAACAAGTTCATGCTCTCGGTCGTGTTTTTTGTTGTTGTTTTTAGTCCACGGGGTCAAAGATCACGCACAGGGTAGGTCAGTCTGTCTGTCTGTCTGTCAGTCAGTCAGGAATTGGAGTTGATAGAGGAAGTGAAATAAAACGTGTTATGTACGTAGAGTTTTACACACACACACACACACACACACACACAATATTGCACACAAAACACCGTATGTGTGTGTGTGTGTGTGTGTGTGTGTGTGTGTGTGTGTGTGTGTGTGTGTGTGTGTGTGTATGTATGTGTGTATGTATGTGTGTTATCTTCTGAGCGCTCGGAGATATCTTAATTAAATCTGACACACACAATGGTGTTTCAGAATTGATGACTTGTTACACACACACACACACGTACACACACACACCTCCTCAAGAAATTATTTAATGTGTTTAATATCTAGAAAATCACAAGATATGGCTACTTTTAATGACACTTCCATCTGTCTGTTGTGAGTGAGTTTATCTTCACGGTCGCCTCTTAGGATTTGTATATTTCAACCTTTAAATATACCGGTACTAATTTGTCCAGATAACATAGGCAATATAATAGTGACCCCCAGTTGAATTATACTGTATATAAATATATTTTGGCATCATTGTAAGATATGGAATATGATTAATAAGAACTACAGTAAAAAAATATTACTCTACTTGGCTTCGTTAGGTATCAACCATAGTTACATGAAGGTTTTACGGTAACTACTAAACAAGACTAACTCTGAGAGACAGTTTTTACTCATGGGCTTACCGACAAAAAAGATGTTCCCTTATTTTTTGTTATATTCAATTATCTTTGAATTGTCATTAATATACCAAACTACACCAATACGACAACTTCGCCTCGTTTACTGCTGTTGTCTGGCAGAGAAAAGAGTACTACATGTCTTAATGATCAGTGCCTAAACGATATGAATACTAGATCACTTACTAAAGCAGCCACATTACCTGTTCCCCTAACCTGTCTTGTTTCAGTGTTGTCAGTGCCGCCATTATCATCAGGTGGAATTAATTAGCTTGGTTTATCTGGATCCTACCTGTGAATGTTGTGCTAAAGTGTGGTGTTCCTGGCGTCTTTTCCTTTTCTTCTCCTTTTACTTTTTCCTCCTACTTCTCCCCTTCTTCTTTCATCCTCCTTCCGTTCCTCTTTCCTCCTCCTTCCGTTCCTCTTTCTCCCTCCTTCCTTCTTTACTTCCTTTCTTCCCCCTCTACCTCTCTTCGTTCCTGTCTCTCCCAACTCTACTCTCCAACCCGCTTCCCTTCTCCTTCACTACGTACCCTCCCTTTTATTCCTTCCACCTTCCTTCACTCCCTCCTTCACGCAACTCCTTCCCATCATCCCTAAAAAAAAAAATGACAATCTTATCGAATTTACTTCCATTGTCGTTCATTTCTGGCCGACAATAAATATATTTAAAGACAAATTGGGTGTGGCAGTGCGTCCCTTCCTGGAGTATACTTAATAAATAATCACCCACCTAAGAGAGAGAGAGAGAGAGAGAGAGAGAGAGAGAGAGAGAGAGAGAGAGAGAGACTTCTCCTCCCTCCTCTCTCTCAAAGTAAGATTAATAATGCATGTTAGTCCTGATGTGCTGTTGGAGTGAGAGATGGATAGTGGTTGGTCTATCCTCTTACCTGAAATAGTAGTTACCTGCTCCCCTCCCCTCCCTTACCTGTGCTGTGTGATGGTAAGGAGTGATGTTCTCCATCTGTCTGTCTGTCTGTCTGTCTGTCTGTCTGTCTGTCTGTCTGTCTGTCTCACTCACCTTACCTGTGATAGATTTATAGATAGATAAGAGATTATATACAAATATAGATAGGAATGTGTAGTACAATAGATAGATAGATAAATAGATAGATAGATGGATAGATAGATGTACGGTGTGTGTCCCTCTTAATCCGGAGTGCCAGGTATGTTTTGACACCTGAATATTAAACAATACCAACATTACCATATTGCTTCCCGACTTCCTGGACCCATGTGTAGGAAGATAATTTTTACTCTTATTATCACTGACGAAAATATATTGAAATTGATAGGTGATAGATTAATAATTGACGAAAATAGATTGAAACTAATAGATTAATACTTATAATTGACGAAAATAAATTAAACTCGATGATTGATGAATAATTCTGGTTGAGGAAAATATAATTGAATAAATTACAATATTATTAACATGTTTTTGATATGAGATGAAATATGTGTGTATAGTTACTGCCTTGTGGTAATATTAGCAAGAAAAATAATAGTGAGGAATATTCGAAAAAATTCTCTACATCAAAAGTCTAATGAAAAAGTAATATTAATTTGGTGAACACAATAAGTTAAAAAATGTCAATGCAATTTTATTTTAATAATCGTAAATATAAATGTTAATAAACAGCATATAATAATATTTTGTTTATGTTAACAAAGAAATGTATTATATAACTTGGTCTGGTGTCAACCTTTTCATTAGCTCGTCGGGTATTTAATTAAACTACACGTTGTTTCCCTAATATAAAATAATATCACCTTTCCTAATATTACACCAGTTTGATAATATTTTAACCCTTTAGTTGGTGTTCAGTTTTGTTGTATGTTTTGATGTGTTGGTCTATGATGATGTTAGTATTTATTATATATTATTTTGTAGCGTTCATGATATTTTAGCTTGATTTTTTTTTAATTTAAAATGATTTAATATTGTATGTTAATTTGATTCATTGTTTTTACTTTGTCATTGTTTTGATTTTTCTTTGAATTTCGTTTATTGTTTTTAGTTACTATTTATTATTATTATTATTATTATTATTATTATTATTATTATTATTATTAATTTTGGTATTGTTGTTGTCGTTGCATTGTCATTTCGTTCAACTAATGGAAACTGTAACTATGGCATACTCTTGACGGCTTAAGGGAGAAATTAATTAATCGCGATTAATTAAAAAAAATGCCTTTCGCAGTTGTCTGTTATACTAGTTTATTACTCTCTCTCTCTCTCTCTCTCTCTCTCCTGTCCCCAATGCAATCCTCTCACCTTTACTTCCTTCCTTTACCCTTCACATTTCCTCTTCTCCCTCCCTCCCTCCCTCCTCCCTCCCTCCCTCCCCTCCCTCCTCCTCCCTCCCTCCCTCCCTCCCTCCTCCCTCCCTCCCCTCCCCCTCCTCCTCCCTCCTCCCTCCCTCCCTCCCTCCCTCCTCCCTCCCTCCCTCCCTCTCCCTCCCTCCTCCCCCTCCCTCCCTCCCTCCCTCCCTCCCTCCCTCCTCCCTCCCTCCCTCCCTCCCTCCCTCCCTCCCTCCCTCCCTCCCTCCCTCCCTCCCTCCCTCTCTCCCTCCTCCCTCTCCTCCACTCTCACCAACGGCAACATTCACAAGTGGATTATAGTGTTGGATAGACGTGGCTGTCAGTATCTCAGTCTCTCACTGATCTGACACTGTCTCGTTTTCTCAGTCAGAGAGACATATGGCTTGGTCCACTCCGCTCACTGTGTGGTAGTGAACCTCGTATATTCTTGCGTATATACTCCACAAGGGATATACAGTTGGTGATATATGCTTATAGGTAGAGGAAATTACCCGGGCATATATACTTCATTCTACAGACAGACATGTGACTGACAAAGACATATGTCTGGTTCATGGGTGAAGTCTTAGCGTTGTATCTCCTGGTTTATTGGTTTAAGGGATATTAACATACGGTTATTTTTACGTATTATATTTATATTTTTTATTTGACAAATGGTAGAACACACTCTCTCTCTCTCTCTCTCTCTCTCTCTCTCGAACAATCATAAAGACTAATCATCTTCTTCCACACTCCATCTATTAACATCCTACTGGGGATGACATGTTTCCTCTCCCCCTCCCTCTCTCCCTTCATCTTTCCTACTTTTCCGCCTCTTATCCTCCCCTTCCTTCCTCCCTCTAATCCGTTCTCCACCCCTATCTTTCCTAGTCTTCCCTCTTCTCCCTTTATTCCCTTCTCCACCCTTCATCTTTCCTACTTTTCTGCATGTTCTCCTCTTCTTCCCTCTCCCCTCCCTCCTCTATTCTCCTTTCCACCCTCCATCTTCTCTGCTTTTCCTCATCTTATACTTCCCTTCCCTCTTCCCTCCCTCCTCTATTCCTCTCTCCACCCTCCATCTTTCCCACTTTTCTTCAACTTCTTCTCCTCTTCCCTCCCTCTTCCCTCCCTCCTTTCCATACAGTAGACTATCATGGATTAGTGGTATTAGTCTGCTATTTATTTCAATATTTTCAATACAATTTTTTTATTATTATTTTTTATTTAGTATTTGTAATTTGTATCATTATTTTGAAAGGATATAGAATTTATGTTTGTATTTTTATTGTTTTTATTTTGTATTTTATTTTATTTCTTTTGGTCATCATTGTTATTTTATATATGAAATTTGTATTAATATTTACTGTAGTACAATTTTTCGCTCTAATTGTTAAGTTTTATGTAGAATAATTGTCGGAAGTTTTTCAAGAGCTCTGGTAACACTCTTAGGAGTTTCTCTAGAGCTGGTAGTACTGTCGGGAGTTTCTCAAGGGCTGGTAACTTGTCGGGATTTTTCAAGAGCTCTGGTAACACTGTCGGGAGTTTCTCAAGAGCTCTGGTAACACTGTCGGGAGTTTCTCAAGAGCTCTGGTAACACTGTCGGGAGTTTCTCAAGAGCTTGTAATACTGTCGGGAGTTTCTCAATGGTTGGTAACACTGTCGGGATACTCTCCTAACGGATATTAATTGAGAGTGGCAGTATTAACCCATCCCGAGGGAGGGAGCCGTTTTTTGTAGGGGTGAGGGAGGTGGGTGAGGTAGTCTGGCCGGCCACTAAGTGATGGGTGTCAGGTGCTGCTAATTGAATTAATATTTACTATATTTTCTGAGATTAAATATCACATAGATATAATATAAACACCATAAAAATAGTTAAGATATTAATATATTACTCGTATATAATCCTTGAATATAATCATAATGAATATAGCAGTAAAAATTATAGAGTAAATGAAGAAAAATATTGTACCTATAATCGTGTATGTATGTATGTATGTATGTATGTATATATGTGTGTATGTATGTATGTATGTATGTATGTATGTATGTATGTATGTATGTATGTATGTATGTGACAAAACTAAACACTGATAAGATCAAGTTATATTACAGAGTCGTTAACCTTATGAAATGTATCTAAACTAATATTTTTTTCTATTTAGCTGAATCTTGGCTCCACATACCAGCTAATCCTCCCACTTAACTTAATGGATTAAATGAACACTCACAAAATATCCAGAGGGAAAAAGAAGGAGGGGGAGATATGAGAGGTGGGAGATAAGGGAGGGGGGGTAATAATAATGATGATGATGATGATGATGATGATGATGATGATAATAATGATGTTTGATGATAGTACTGATAATAAAAAAAAATAATAAAAACATTTAATAATGGAAGTTAGAGTGAGGAAAGGAGGGCCAGCAGTCAGTCTTGGGAGTTAAGTAGTAGTAGTTAAAGCTTCAACAACTTGGGGATAATGGTCGTAAACACTGACTGTGTTGTCCCTGGCCAGTATGTTGCCTTAAGTGAGTCCAGATGTACTTAAGTGAAGTATAAGTAAAGTATAATTGTGTTGGATACTTGGTGGTTACGTAGGGGAGGGAGGGAAGGTGGGTGTGGGGTTGGGGAGTATGGGGGGAGGGGGGATGAAGGTTGGGGAGTAAGGAGGGTAGAGGGAGGAAAAGTGGGTGGTAAGTAAGGAAGGGGTGTTTGGGAGAGGAGGAAGGGGGGTGAACGAAGGTAGGAGGAAAGAGAAGGTAAGATGGAGGCATATAGGTAAGGGGTGGAGGTTAGTGGGAGGTAAGGAGAGAGGGAGGGAAGATAAGAGGAAGGAGAGGGCAGGAGAGAGGGGGAAGGTAATTAAGTGAGTAAGTTTGCTGGAGTCTTGTTTACAACGCAAGAAGCTCCCACACCGGTCGCTTACTTTACTTTACATGGTCTACTTCACAGTGTCCAGATTCATAAAGATTGTGTTCGTTAATTTTGTCCCCAAACTGGTGTCAACAGAACGTGTCTTGTTAAGGTACAGTCTCACGGTAATTTTGACGCCATTTTGGAAGAACGTGTTTTGTTAAGTTAGAGTCTTACTTTAATTTGGTCGCCAATTAGGATGTAGTTTATTTTACTTCTCCAGTTACGAGGGAATTTGAACTTACGAATGCTTTAGAATCTGTGAACTAGACTCAAGGTAGAAACCCCAAGAAAGCTAAAGTCTCAGTGTAATTTTAATGCCATGGTGGAGTTTTTCTTCCTTTTGTTCTTCATTCTTAATTTTATACTTCCAGTTATGAAGAAAATTTAACTTAGGAACATTTCAGAACTCAAAAATGGAACTGTAAATTGAAAATACCACAAAAACGATAATCTCTGGGGAATTCTGACGCCATATTGGATGTTATTTCTGTGGCTTACGGTAAAAATATCACGTACAGTATATCCTGTTAAGAGAAAATTTAAACTTACGAACGTTTGAGAATCCAGGGATTGGCCTCTGAAGTGGAAATCGCATAAATATATTGCTTGTAGGAGGAGCTGAGCTAAATAGGTGTATCTAAGACTGTGTTTTATGGTTAGGGATACCTGAGGGGGAGCTCCTGACCTGTGGTGAGAAGAGGAGGGAGAGGAAGGGAGGTAGAGAGAGTGAGTTAGGAGGGGATGGGAGAATGAGCAGAGGGGAGTGAGAGTGAGGATGGGAGGTAGTGAGAGTGAAAATGGGATGTAGAGAGAGTGGGAGTGGGGAGGGGAGGTAGAACAAAGAGAGAGAGAGAGAGAGAGAGAGAGAGAGAGAGAGAGAGAGAGAGAGAGAGAGAGAGAGAGAGAGACTCGGGAACCTTGTAACATCAGTAATGAAATAGAAGTTTATATTAATGTCAAGGACAGAGCCCAAACTCCTGAGGTCTGGCCATAAGAGCTGGAGACTCGTAGTTAGGGGAGGGAAGACGGAAGGGAGGGAGGAATCAGGGAAGGTGATAATTAGGAAAGGGGAGATAGAAGATGATAATTAGGTAGAGCGAGAGTAAAGGGAGGGAGAGAAGGTGATAATAATGTAGAATGGGGGGTAAGGAAAGAAGGGAGTTGGTAGGAAGAGAGGGAGGGAAGGAAGGTGATAATTACGTAGAGTGGAATTAGGGGAGGTGAGATGAGGTCTAAATAGATGGAATAGGAGGGAGAAGAGGAGGAGGAGGTAAGAAGTTGGAGAACAAGGAAGGGAGGGAGGGAAGGAGACCAATTAGTACATTGTCCTCGGGAGAGACATTTATCTAATCACTATAATTAAGGTTCATGAACACAGGTGCTGATGGAACAGGTAAATGGTTGCCTTAATATACGATACAGATAAATGCATAATGACTTTAATATATGCTACAGGTAAGTTTATTAATTGTCTTCATATCGAATACAGGTATATTCATTAATTACCTTAATTTACGTTACAGGTAAATGTATCCATTGCGTTGATATACGATACAGGTTGATGCATTAATTCGTCTTACCCCTTTCGATAAGTTCACGCTCATTATCATTTTGTTCCGGCTACCTCGAGACGATTTAATTCACCTTAATGAAACCTCCTGTAACCAAAGGGTAAATATACGATACTGGAAAAATTATTTGTTATAATGTTGGTATGGTTGAATAGAGGTTTACCTTAAGAAATATCAGGGTACAAGTATTATAGGGACAGGTAAATCAGGTTACAGGTACTATGGGAACAGGTAAATCAGGTTACAGGTACTATAGGAACAGGTAAATCAGGTTACAGGTACTATAGGAACAGGTAAATCAGGTTACAGGTACTATGGGAACAGGTAAATCAGGTTACAGGTACTATGGGAACAGGTAAATCAGGTTACAGGTACTATGGGAACAGGTAAATCAGGTTACAGGTGCTATGGGGTCAGGTAAATCAGGTTACAGGTACTATAGAGAGAGATAAGTCAGGTTACAGGTACTAAAGGAACAAGTAAATCAGGTTACAGGTACTATAGGGTCAGGTAAATCAGGGTACAGGTAAATCTGTCAATTAATAGATCTGACAGATAGTTACCTGAGCAGACGTGGACCTGACGTAGTTGTAGACGGGAGGGAGGAGGGAATGAGAGATGTGTTCTGGTTATTACTGAGGCTAGTGGAGGATCCCTGGGGAAGGGTGGAAGGATGGAAGGAGGGAGGGGGGGCGGAGGGTTTGCGTGCTGAATATCTTATTTCTCTCTCTCTCTCTCTCTCTCTCCTCACGAACTACACCTTCATCTCTTCTTCCCTCCTGCCCTCTCTCTTAATAGTGCCATCCATGCTGGCACTCCGCAGCGATTTCCTCCCTGGTGCCGACTCGGTGCCCAGAAGGAGAAGGAGGTCGTGATGGCTTCCCTAACACGGTATAATTGTGAGATCTGAGCCAGAGGTAAGAAGCCCTTGGTTCATATAGGCTAAGACACGGTCGTCATGGTAACATCTTAGCCCTTACGGAAGGTTGTAGGGCATCTGTTGATAGAGGAGGAGAGAGGGGGGGGGGTGTGATGAAGAGAAGAAAGACAGGGAGAATGGGTGTGATGGAGAAGGGAGGGAGGGAGAGAAGGAGGGTGTGATGGAGATGATAAAGGGGAGGAGAGAAGTAAGGCGTGATGGAGAGGAGAGACGCAAGGTGATGGAGTTGAGGGAGGGAGGGTGAATGGCCGGCACTGCACTCGACGTCTTCAATTTCTCCAATTGTAAAGTTAGATAACCATTCCACTGAATTATTTTATAGAAATAAGTTACTTCTCCTATGGGTTGAATGCCTAATTAATGTATATATTATGTTTACCTCTGTTTTTCATTAAATTCATTACTAAGAGAATGAAAATCCAATGTCTGTGATTAAGTTAGTCTGTATCTGTTTATGTGTTAGTCTGTGCATGTGTCAGTTCGAGAAGTTTTGAACGACTGTTAATAAAAGTTTGGAAGAAAAGTATTTTTCAGGTGAGTGTTGTAAATCATAATTGGAAAGAACTATGTTTGAAAGGTGTATTTTTAAGTCAGTTGAGAGGGAACATGTTGGACAGGTGTGTATGTTGTAATTTATAGTTGAGAGGGAATGTCAGGTGTGTGTTGTTAATGCACCAAAGACTCAGTAAAAGAGAGAGAGAGAGAGAGAGAGAGAGAGAGAGAGAGAGAGAGAGAGAGAGAGAGAGAGAGAGAGAGAGAGAGTCAATAATACAAGTTGGTGATTCATGTTATCAGGAAAATGTGTTATGATTCACCCCTCCCTCCCTCCCTCCCTCCCCTCTCACCCTGGTTATAATGGACGGCGGATGATAAGAAAGTAACAGTGTGGAGAAAGTTGGGTGGTGAGTGAAAGCCTTTGTGTTTTTTTGTGTGTGTTTTTTCGGCTTTCTATTCTTCTTGTCTTGTCTTACTCAGGCGAGGGAGAAGCTGTGCAATGTTGGTTTAGTAATTAATGGAGTTTAGAAAGAAGGAAAGGAAAGAAGATGGAAGGGAAGGAAGAGGGGAAAAGGGAGAGAAAGAAAGAGGAGGAGATGATGGGGGAGGGAAAGGAAAAGGGGAAAAGGGAGAGAAAGAAAGAGGAGGAGATGATGGGGGAGGGAAAGGAAGAGGGGAAAAGGGGGAGAAAGAAAGAGAAAGGATGAGGAAACGTAGAGAGAGAGAGAGAGAAAGAGAAGATGGAGAGAGAAAGAGAAGATGGAGAGAGAAAGAGAGATTTGGGGAAGAGGAGATTGAGAGAAAAAGACTGGATGGTGGGAGAAGGAAAACTACAGTAGATAGATAGATAGACAGACAGTTAGATAGATAGATAGATCGATAGATAGATAGATAGATAGATAGATAGATAGATAGATAGATAGATAGATAATGATAAATAGCTAAGCAACAATATTAGAAGGATGATAGAGTAGAAACCTAATATGTGTTAGGTAAAGAATGTGTGTGAGACAGACAGACGCACAGACAGATAATACTGAACGTGTATAGCGTAGTGACAGACAGGAGGGCGTGGCATAGAGAGGCAAACTATAAAAGACAGACAGACAGACACAGTGTACAGATGGTGTATTACTGTATGATAAGACGGGGCACAAGATCGGGTACAGGCAGCAAATCACAACACTCAACAGTAATTCACAGCAGCAACATACATCAAGTCTCAGCAGCAACATACATTAAGTCTCAGCGGCAACATACATCAAGTCTCAGCAGCAACATACATCAAGTCTCAGCTGCAACATATATAAAGTCTCAGCAGCAACATACATCAAGTCTCAGCAGCAACATACATCAAGTCTCAGCAGCAACATACATCAAGTCTCAGCAGCAACATACATTAAGTCTCAGCAGCAACATACATCAAGTCTCAGCAGCAACATGCATCAAGTCTCAGCAGCAACATACATCAAGTCTCAGCAGCAACATACATCAAGTCTCAGCAGCAACATACATCAAGTCTCAGCAGCAACATACATCAAGTCTCATCAGCAACATACATCAAGTCTCAGCAGCAACACATCAAGTCTCAGCAGCAACATACAGCAGCAACATACATCAAGTCTCAGCAGCAACATACAAGTCTCAGCAGCAACAAGCATCAAGTCAGCAGCAACATACATCAAGTCTCAGCAGCAACATACATCAAGTCTCAGCAGCAACATACATCAAGTCTCAGCAGCAACATACATCAAGTCTCAGCAGCAACATAGATCAAGTCTCAGCAGCAACATACATCAAGTCTCAGCAGCAACATATATAAAGTCTCAGCAGCAACATATATAAAGTCTCAGCAGCAACATATATAAAGTCTCTCAGCAGCAACATATATAAAGTCTCAGCAGCAACATATATAAAGTCTCAGCAGCAACATATATAAAGTCTCAGCAGCAACATATATAAAGTCTCAGCAGCAACATATATAAAGTCTCAGCAGCAACATCTCAAAGTCTCAGCAGCACATACATAAGTCTCAGCAGCAACATATATAAAGTCTCAGCAGCAACATACATCAAGTCTCAGCAGCAACATACATCAAGTCTCAGCAGCAACATACATCAAGTCTCAGCAGCAACATACATCAAGTCTCAGCAGCAACATACATCAAGTCTCAGCAGCAACATACATCAAGTCTCAGCAGCAACATACATCAAGTCTCAGCAGCAACACACAGCAGGTCTCAGCTCTGGGCTTTGTCTTCAAAATTAGATCCGTTGTTTCACCTTATTGGGTCTGGTGGACTAAAGACGAGGTCGACCTGGTGGTGGTAATGGTGGTAGTAGTGGTGATGGTGGTAGTGGGTGAGGGTGGTAATAGAACTATTAGTAGTAGTAGTAGTGGTGGTAGTCGTGGAGGTGTGGTGGGGATAATAGTAGCAGAAGTGGAGGTAATGTTGATGATGGTGGGTGATGCTAGTAGTAGTAGTAATGGTAATAGTAGTAGTAAGGTTAGTGGTGGTAGATGGTGAGTGACCTCTCATGTTTGTGTTTGTTTTGCAAAGCTTTGGCTGTTTCCTTTGGGTAAATAAAACACATAACACTAATAAATGTTTTAATATGTATTTTAAACCACTTTTCTTATGTGTTTTTTTTTCATGTTTGCACAGACAGAGTGGCGCTGGTTTGCACCTATGTTTGTAAGGCAGAGATTATGTTGTTCTTCTTCAAAAATATCACCAGATAGTGTTTTTCTTTTATCCACCAGCTTTTAGCGTGTTTTATTTTTCATGTGTGCTCAGACGAGGTCGTGCTAATGGAGACGTGTGTTTGGAAAGTAAAGATTGTTTTCTTTGGGTAAAAAAAACACGTAAACACACAGTTCTCCACCTCTGTTTGTTAAGAGTTTTTTGTTGTTGTTTTGTTAGGAAAAAACCGTTGCCTACATAAACATAAATATTCCTAATTTTGAGAAACTCACAGTGTGTTTGTCACGAGGGAAATTAATTTTTCTTCGTGAATATAGATAAAACTATTTAAATCTCTTTCCACCTCATGCAAAAAAACAAAAAAAAACATTGAAAATCGAAAAAATTAATAGTAAAAAAAATCTATATATTCTTGTTCCTAGGATTTGTTCTTTTTTTTATATTTTGTTTTTCTGTTGTTGATATGATCAGTTTCCTCATAGAGAATTAGTGAAGGAAAGGCTTGATAAATGTTTTTTTGTGGGGGTTTATTAAGAGACGAGAAAGATATATCAAGATTAAAATGAATGAATGATTGAATAAATGGAGAAATTCGTGAACATTTATAACTAACAATAAACTTGGTAGATAGTAAGAAATTAATTAACAAATGATGAGTTTTGTTTTTGTAACTTTATTCGGGTTAAATATTCCCAAAAGACAAAAGAAATGTATAACAAAATATTAAACATCTTTTTTGTTAATTCTTTACTAAAATATGTTAATTTTCATCATGGTCCTGTTCCATTATACTGAAGCATAGACAATATTTACCTTTGAGCCTTCGTTGGCATTATTTAAGAAGGCCGTAAATTAGGTGATATTGTGAGAGGAATGAACGAATATTTCTGGTGTAGATGTTGTGTTCTGGGAATCTTAAGCTTAGATCATTAACATTTGTCAGAGTGTAACGCCCACTGCACGCCTCTCATCGGACAGGTTAAGAGCATTACTGGTATTGAAATTTCTACGTGGCTGTCATGTTTATAATTAGGCTCTCGGTGAGGAGACTTAGTATTACATGGTGAGAGAGAGAGAGAGGAAAGGGAGAGATGGAAGGGGGCGGGGAGTTGAATCGAGAGCTGGTAGAGAGAACAAATTAGGGAAAGAGATAGTGGGAGTAAGAGACGGAAAGAAACTGAGATGAGAGAATAATTGAAGTAGTGAGAAAGTAAGATAGTGAGAGGGATAAGTAAGATTGGGAAAATAGAAAGTAATGAGAAAGAAATTGTAAGATAGAAAGGGAAAATGAAAGTAAATCAACCAGAAAATAAAATGACTGTGAAAAATGAATGACAGAAATTTTCTCTACTTTTTTGTGTACTAAATATATATTTTCCTTCTCACACAGGTAAGTTCAGCTCCTTGGTACACCTGTGTGAAGCTATGCTGATGACCAGGTAACGTCCTTCCGTGTATCTATCTGTAGTAACACAATGTCCGCCCGATAGATAAACTACTATCAGGTGTATTGCAATTACTCTTGTTACCTGAGGTGTTTAGGCCTTTGTGAAGAACCCTTGTGATTATGGTGGTCTCATGTAAGTGGATAATTACCTTCATGGGTGTAGTTTTGTACCGGCTGTTAGGGGTAAGTGAATCAGCCAGTAACAGTAATTGGTAAGTTCATGCCTTGGATTATTGATTTGCATATCATTAATTAGTGATTTGCATACCTGTTATTAGGGATTTTTCATGCCTGTGATTAATAATTAACATGCCTGTAATAAGTCGATTTGCATATCTTTAAGTAGTGATTTTCATACCTCTGATTAGTGGTTTTTAAAATAAACTCCCAAATTTCCTGAACAAACCTCCGACTTTCCTGAACAAAACCGCGACTTTACAGAATAAACTCCCGACTTTCCTGAGCAAACACCTACTTTCAGAATGTAAAACCCTCGACTTTCAAGAATAAATCAATGAATAAAATTATAGAAGAACCCCCTCCCCCCTCCTCTTCCCCTCCCTCCCTCCTCCTCACCCCTCCTCCTCACCTCCCCCCACACATTAATGCACAATATGATGCACAGCAGGACCACAGCTTGCCCGATAGTCGATGCTCATTTTTTTATTATTACAACCTTGCTGCGGCGAGTCAATATGGCTGGCGAGCGACCTGGCGAGTGGGCGAGTAAACGGGGTGGCTGGCGAGCGAATGTCACTGTGTAAAATCGTTGTAACGAGGACATCGCGTGAGACACACTCCGAAGGATACACTTGGACCCGCCTCTTATCCGAGTTCGATTGGTGTTTATTGAGTCACACCGGGTACCGTATCGGGTTAGGTTAGGTTAGGTTAGGTTACAACACTCGTGCAGCCGTTCTTCACTTGTCAGATCCGTCGATAATGGAGAGAAAGAGAGAGAGAGAGAGAAGACGGACCACCATTATTTCTCATGGTGTTTTATAATGGTCTTGGCTGATGTCTGCCTTCACTTTTCATTCTGAGTTAAAGAAATGAATTACTTTTTTTACGATAAATTATGATGATTTATTATTATTGTGTTGGTTGATTATTGGAACTTGGATTTTCGGGATATGTATATTTTCTGTCTCTGTCTGTCTGTCTGCCTGTCTGTCTGCCTGTCTGTCTGTTTGTATGTTTATACCTATCTGTCTCTGTCTATATATCTAGACATACTCACAACTATCTATCTGTCTATATGTTAATCTATCAGTGAGAGAATACATGCATTCTGACAAATGCTGGTACATGCTCGCACTGCTATCTATCTGTCTATCTATCTATCTATCTAGCTATCTATCTATACACAGATACATAAACCCTCAACTGTACTCATAGATAAAACAAGTGACAGGCCACCAGGGTAGTGATGACGAGCATACATACATGCATACATACATACATACATACATACATACATACATACTTACATACATAACGTGTCATATAATTACCTACACATAAGTACATACCCACATACACCCCAGACCTACCCACATAACCACCGCCCACCCACGAGACGATCTGTGGGAACGGCGTCGTAAGATCCAGAAGGGGGAACGTACAGGCCTGTCAAGTCATATAAGGAGTCCCATGTTAGTCAAATATGGAATCACATGTCATTTTTTCCCATTTAGTAAGGGTAGAATTGTTTACTATGGAATGTATGTAAATATATTCATAAGAGAGGCCCCGTGGCTAACCCTTCCCCCTGACCCACCCTTGTCAAGATCATGTCCTTATGTTAATTATGACTGTGGGTTTATAACATACCAGATATAAACACATTATCCTGAGCTAGTGTATATATATATATATATATATATATATATATATTCAAACATAGCGTCGCCGACACACAGGAGGGTCCACAAGAGGGTGAGGGGGGGGAGGGGGTGACGTTGTGAACGAGAAATGAGAGAAATCCGGGGGATATGACATTCTGGGAGACAAATCCTCTTTAGATTGGGCCAATCTCCGGCTTCTATTAGGTGGCTTGGCTGGTCCGTGACGGCTCCCCCCCCCCCTACCTACCCTCCTCCCTCCGCTCCATTGATTCTCCTGTATAGCTGCTCCTGTATGGTAGTATAGCTGCTCCTGTATGGTAGTATAGCTGCTCCTGTATGGTAGTATAGCTGCTCCTGTATGGTAGTATAGCTGCTCCTGTATGGTAGTATAGCTGCTCCTGTATGGTAGTATAGCATGTGTACAGTTTTTGATGATCCTAATTTTTTCTCTTGGACTCAGCAGGTACACCTATGCATTTCTTCCTCTATATAGCTCCTGTATGGCTACCTAACTTTATTTAACTCCTAATCTATGGCTATATAGCTCTATTAATATATATTTACCTCCATAATAGTTCCTCTTCTGGCCATAAATATCCTCATCTATACATTTTCATCTCCTATATAACTCCTAATCTATGGGTTTATGACGTCTTTACATATGGCTATATTATATCTCCTATATTCTTCCCCACGGCTATATTATTTCTCCTATATTCTTCATCTATGGCTATATTACATCTCCTATATACTTCAACTAGGGATATACTATATCTCATATATTCTTCATCTATGGCTATATTGTATCTCCTATATTCTTCCCCTACGGCTATATTATTTCTATACACCTCCTACATAGTTCACTTCACCTCCCTCAGGGCTCCGTAACTCACCCCAATTATTCTAAGGATCTGTGTAAAGGTTGTGATGTAACTCACTGGGAAGTTTTCACGACCGTTTCGTGGCTGTGATTGCTGCTGTTAACGTGGCTGTGATTGGTGTTGTTAACTTGGTTGTGATTGGTGCTGTTAACTTGGCTGTGATTGGTGCTGTTGACGTGGCTGTGATTGGTGCTGTTATTACCTCCGTTCACTTGTTAGTATTTTTTCCATCTTTTTAAGTTTCTTTCTTTCCATTTAGTCAGAAATCTTCGTAACGCCTCGACTGATTATTTTTTTGTTATTTGGGATGTGGGTTGGTTGGTCCCGAAAGAATATAAATTACATTTGGATCAGTCAGTCTGTCGGTCCGCGCAAAGAGTGTCAGTCTGTAAGTCAGTAACTCAGTCAATTCAGATAAGGAGAGTCAGTCAGTCAGTCCGCTGTTCCATACAAGGAGAGTGAGTGAATAAGGGAGTCAGCCATTCGGTTCCCACAAGGATCACTCCGCCAGTCAATGTGTCAGTCAGTCAGAAGTCAGTGAGTCAGTCCACAGCGAGGCTCTTGTTTTCAGTATCAATGAGGTGGAACAAACTCGTATATTGTTTTGTTTGGGCGGAGTCAAACCCGTTTACCACCTGGGAAAAAAAATGTTTTTTAAACATTTGAGCAACAATATATGTGTTTGTTTGTTTCTCCCTGTCGTGATACATGTGTAGGGGAATATTTTTTGTGTGTTTGATTGTTTTTTTAATTAGTAGGTACATTTTTTTCTTTAAGTATGTGGAATGATAGGTGTGTTTGATACTGTAGGTGTGTTTGTTTTTGAAGTGTGTGATGTATTTAGACTTGAGTGGTGTTTGTTTTCAAGTGCGTGAAATATACTTAATTGAATGGGAAGTGTGTTAATGCTAGAGTTTGGGATGTATTTTTTTTTTAATGTACCGTAAAAAATCTCCTTATTCATCAGTGTACATGAATAAACAATTGTCTTATATGCTGTGCGAGGTTAAAGGAGAAGATAACACACACACACACACACACACACACACACACACACACACACACACTACCTTGTTATCGTCCCACCTTACGTAACTAAGAGATTGAGAAGCCAACATTTATTGAGGAAGGGGAGAATGGGTGGGGGAGGGAGGGAGGGTGACTGAACACATATGCTACGGGCAGGTAAACATAACAAAACGCAACCAAGGTAAAGAAAGAGCCAAACAGCCTCCGAACATCTCCCGCTATCGAGGCAAGAAACGGCCCTGCACGATGCATATGTTGCAAGAATGGTTCCTACCGTGGCGAGGAGACCGACGTGTTAGAGAGAGAGAGAGAGAGAGAGAGAGAGAGAGAGAGAGAGAGAGAGACAACAACTGGGTAAATAAATAACTAGCAGTAGTAATAGTAGTAGTAGTCGAATCAATAATAGCTTTACACAAACGAATTAAATCTAGAAACTCGTGATGACAACACTGCTGACGTCAAGGCTATGGTGACGTTATACGTAAGAAGCTTAAGTTTCGCATCTTGGTTTCCCTCTTCCCCCCTCTCCCCGCCCCCTTTTCTCCCTCCCAATAACACGATTATAACTGTGATATATTCCATCAGGCATATTTTTTGTATATCCCTGACTACACTCACGTTGAAGCAGAATATTAGGGAGATCAAGATTGGACCCGGACGGAAAATGGTTTACTGTGTGATGAGAAAAATTGGTCATGTGTAGAGAGGAAATTTGTTTACGGTAGAAAGTATCGCCATTTATTTCTATGAGTTTGTTAGTATACTTCTTGGGGTGTTTGTACGACACACACACACACACACACACACAGCTTTCTGACGTACTCTTGTGTTCTCAGTATACACACGTAACTTGCTAGCATACACACATACTCGTACACACACACTCCCGAGGAACGTAAGTGTCGTATTATTTGCTCCACCTTGTGTATTTTTTGGTGTTTACCTAGATCATACACAGCCAGCATGTAGGTTGGTATATACACACACTG
Organism: Homarus americanus; assembly: GCF_018991925.1. Classification (NCBI taxonomy): domain Eukaryota; kingdom Metazoa; phylum Arthropoda; class Malacostraca; order Decapoda; family Nephropidae; genus Homarus; species Homarus americanus. The sequence continues at coordinate 518,306 of NW_024730529.1, forward strand.
AATCCGGATACATGACAGTATTATTTGCCCCGTTGTGTGTGTCTGTCGGTGTATTTTCTTTGTATACACACATACACGGCTTACCTCCTGAATTACTCTCCTCTTAAGACATACATTGGAGTATTATTTCTGCCGTGTATGACTGTCGGTGTATTATTTCCCGAGGCATAAATACACGGCTTGCTTTTGGTGTTTACACACACACACACGCAGGGACTTCTCTTTTTCCTCTCTTTTCCCCCTTTCCTTCTTTCTGTCCCCTCTTCTCTCCTCCCTTCTCCCGTCTCCTTTTCTGTTCCTGTCCTCTCATATACTCTCTCCTTCTCGCCCCTTTCCCCTTCTCCCTTCCCCACCTAACCTCCTCCCCACTCCACTCCCGTGTCCCCCCCTTCCCTCTCCTCCCCTTACCTCCCCTCATCCCCGCGGGGACACACGGAGGCCAAGAAGCTGGAGTCCTCACTTTACATTCAGGATCTGCTACATGAAGTTCCTGTGTCTCTGTATCTTCAAAATCTATTTGGCAGTGTGTGTGTGTGTGTGTGTGTGTGTGTGTGTGTTGGGGGATGTCTGCATGTAAATATGTGTGTATATGTTGGATGCTTGGGCTGTATCTCGGTGTGTGTATGTACGTGGGGGTGAGTGTGTATGACGGCTGACACGACTGTTTGTGTGCTGGTCAGGCGTTGTCTGGGACTCAAAGGGAAGTCACTCTCGTGTTTGTGTGCCTCCAGACAGACACAGAGACACTTACGTAATATGTTTTGTTTGGATGTTTGAAATATTGGAGAGAGAGAGAGAGAGAGAGAGAGAGAGAGAGAGAGAGAGAGAGAGAGAGAGAGAGGAATATATGAATAGAATGATATAGACAGACAGAGATACGGAGAAAGAGAAGTAGGTAGATAGATAGATAGAATGATTGCACGAAAGATTAGATTGCTCTGACATTTATATAGAACGAAATGATACGTATCTGCAAATTAGAACTTCATTTTATCTTAGTCTTTTATATGAAACCCCCCATGACGATGAGTAGATTTTGGAGTTAAAGGCGGAGTTTAGAGGTGTCTTAATGGCGTGTGGAAGTGTGGCGATGGAGTTTAAAGGATCTGGATGAAATTTGAAGGTGATAGATGTAGTTTGGAGGATTTGGGTGGATTTGGGAGTTAGGATGGTAAGATTAGAGGGCGGGGTGGTGGGGGATTTTTCAAGGTATATGTAGAGTTTGGAGGAAGCAGATGTAGTTTGAGAAGTTAAGATTGAAAAGCTATGTTAGTGACACACACACACACACACACACACACACACACACACACACACACACACACACACACACACACACACACACACACACACACACACACCTACTTGCCCTTGTTTGTGTTTGATGAATTTCTCTCTCTCCTTCTCTCCCTTTCTCTGTCATACAACATATTCTATAAAAGAGAGATTCAGAGATATTGAAAGAGAAACAGAGAGAGAGAGAGAGAGAGAGAGAGAGAGAGAGAGAGAGTCATGAGCATGTTATCTTTAACTCAGAAGTTTAAAGTCGCGTACATCAACCATTGTGTAACACTGATATAATAATAATACTAAATAACACTAAATCAGGTTTATATACGAGGCCCGTAAATTACATGTACTGAATAACATTACAGGTAAGTCAATTAGAATTTTTTTTTATCTGATTTGTTGATTCGTTGAAAAATAATAAAGATATATCACAGAACTTGAAAGGTAATTGAGTTTGTTAATTTATATGTATATATACGTATTAAAAAGAGAGAGAATGTTTAATTAAATTTGACAAGTATTGCTCTGATGTTCATATTGTCAGTGATACCAACGTGTGTGTGTGTGTGTGTGTGTGTGTGTGTGTGTGTGTGTGTTTAGGTCTGTCTGTGTGTGTATGTTTGTCGTAGTTTATTTCATTATTCTAAGCAAGATATATATATGAATATGGATAATTATAACAGTATTTAAGATTAATGTATTCAAATCACTGTGAAAATAATCCAAGCTTGGCCATAGTTAACTCTTCGTCCTTCCTAACACTCGATATTTTCACAGTATTGTTTTCTTGTGCAAAGTCCTCGCCGCTGATTGGCTATTGGATATTTTCCCTTGACGCTGGTTGGCTTAAAGGTGTTGATTGTTGACATGGCCTATTTTTTTTCCTTGGTCTTTTTTTTTCTTTCCTTTGTGTGAGTTATTTTAAGTTCGACTTACTTCCGGTTGTGAGGTGTACATTTCATTGTTATTTTTATATTTACGGTGATATTTGTTTACTTCCGGTGTTGTTTGTTTACTTCTGGTGTTGTTTGTATACTTCTGGTGTTGTTTGTTTACTTCTGGTGTTGTTTATTTACTTCTGGTGTTGTTTGTATACTTCTGGTGTTGTTTGTTTACTTCCGGTGTTGTTTGTTTACTTCTGGTGTTGTTTGTTTACTTCTGGTGTTGTTTATTTACTTCTGGTGTTTTTTGTTTACTTCAGGTGTTGTTTGTTTACTTCTGGTGTTGTTTATTTACTTCTGGTGTTGTTTGTTTACTTCTGGTGTTGTTTATTTACTTCTGGTGTTGTTTGTTTACGCTCTGTATTCTTTTGTTTACTTCAGGTGTTGGAATAAATACGCCTTTTATTTTTGGTTTCTTTCTTTAAAACTCACAATTATTTCCAGTGACGATTTTTGAAAATTACTTCAAACTGGGAACTTTTTTGTAAATAAATCTAATTTAAAATTGTATTATTTTTTTTTTAATTTGTACTATAACACCAATTTGTTATCTATTTAAAAGGTCCCCAACATACATTTAAAGGCTTGATAAAAAAAAAAAATATTACATAATTTAAATAGGCCCAAAAATACGTTCAAGTTACATTTCATAATCTTACCTTAAATTACATTACAGTTACAAACCTTACCTAAAATAAATTTAAAACACCTAAACTGACTTTAAAACCACAGCACCTTTAAAGAAAACCCAGATCTTTAAATGACCGGCCGAGGTTCTCAGGTCTCACCTTTATAGAACCTCTTAACTCTATACTGAAACTAATTAAAACTTTAAATCCAGGTTGGCTAAGAAATCGACCTAATCTATGCCTCAAATTAACCGCATAAAAAGCCTTCCATGATTTAACCCCCTCTTTCCCCCCCCCCCACCTTTCTCTTCCTCTCTCTCTTTTCACTCCTCCCTTTCCCTTTCCACCTTCCTTCTCTCTCTCTCTCTCTCTCTCTCTCTCTCTCTCTTTTCTTTTTCCTCACTTTCTCCTCCTCCTCCTTCCTCTCTCCTTCCTCACCTTTCTCCTTCCCTTGTTCTATCTCCTTCCCTCCCTCCCTCCCTCTCTCCTCCTCTTCCTTTCTCCTCCCCTCTTCACCTTCCCTCACCCTCCGTTACTCCCATTCCTCACCCCTTTCCTTTCTTCATCTCTCCCCCTAATACTGACTTGGACCGGCGTGATTTCCCCAAACATGGAAACTAATTTTGGCAGGTGTGTGTATATGATGATGATGATGATGATGATGATGATGATGATGATGATGATGATGATGGCAATGATACTGTTGGATGATAGTGATGATTGTGATGTTGACCTGTATGCTACTACTACCTTGACTTACTTACCTGTACTGGCGACCTGTACCTCTACTACACCTGAAATTACATAGCAACTGTACTGCCTCATATATCAATGAAGACATATGAGGTATAGCGTTACCTCTCTTTATGGTATATTGACACGTAAGTTTTAGGGACCTATATGACGGCTATAGAATGGGTAAATATAGTTGTTTGACTCGTATAGTGGAGTGTATAATGGAGCGTATAGTGGAGCTGTGTATAGTGAGTGTATAGTGGAGCGTATAGTGGAGTGTATAGTGGAGCGTATAGTGGAGTGTATAGTGGAGTGTATAGTGGAGCGTGCTAGGAGTGGAGCGTATAGTGGAGTGTAGGAGTGTATAGGTGGAGCGTATAGGAGTGTATAGGAGCGTATAGGAGTGTATAGTGGAGCGTAGTGAGCGTATAGTGGGCGTATAGTGGAGCGTATAGTGGAGCGTGGCAGTGGGAGTGTATAGTGGAGTGTATAGGTATAGTACGCTGCCAGCTGAGACTATATGAGTGGGTTGTGGGATGAGGTCTGCATAGTGGTTATATATTATTTTATATATCAAATGGCATTATTTCCAGATGTGTGTGTGTGTGTGTGTGTGTGTGTGTGTGTGTGTGTGTGTAGAGTGAGGAAGGGTAAAAGGACAGAGCAGGAGGAGGGAGGATAGGAAGGTCAGAGAGAGGGAGAGTGTGTAGTATGAGGAAGAAAGGGAGGGGAGGTGCAGCGTCAGGTGGAGGGATAGAGGAAAAGGAGGGAAAGTGGGAAAAGAGGGAGGGATAAGAAAAGTGGTGAAAGGAATCAAAGTTCTGGAATGGTCACTGTTGAAAGGGAGTAAGTCTGAAGCGAAGGAGGGAGGGAGAGGAGGGAGGTCCCTGGGGCGGTCATGTCAGTGGTCACTATCAGCCCCATCTGCTTCTGATGCTTGATAGACACTCGCTTACAGCAGCTGGTGCATCCCCCTCCTCTCTCCCTCCCTCCACCATCCGCTCTCCCTCCCTCCACCATCCCTGCCCCTCCCTCCACCATCCCTGCCCCTCCCTCCACCATCCCTGCCCCTCCCTCCACCATCCCTGCCCCTCCCTCCACCATCCCTGCCCCTCCCTCCACCTCCCCTGCCCCTCCATTACCTTCCTGCATCACCCTTGCCCTCCACCACCTCCCTCCACTCCTGCCTTCCATCTCTACCCTCTGCTACTTCCCTCCATCACCACCTCCCTCCCCTGGTTCCTTCCTTCACCAACCTGAATCATTCACTGGCTCCCTGAATATTGCTTTCCTTCCCCGAATCATTATCGGCGCTTCCTCAGTTTTTGCATCACCACTGCCCGCTGAATCTTGAATCAATCACGTCATTCTGAATCATTCCATACTCCCTGAATCATTTCATACTCCCTGAATCATTCCCCGCCTCGCTGAATCATTGGTAACGAACACTGTCTCTGCCTCCTGAATCATTCCCTGGGTTCCTGAATCATAGCAAGAGACATAGTCCCCTGGTTCGTGAATCATTCCTTGGCTGTTGAATCATTTCAGGGTGATTCATGCCCCCACCGTCATGGCCGAGGCTAAACTGTGTCTCCTGCATAATATCTGACCCTTGACACCCTGGCTCTCTATTATTACAGAGTCCCTCCCTCCCTCCATCCCCCCTCCCCCCTCCCCCCCGCCCTCTCTTTTGCGTTTCACCTTTCTCTGCCCGTCCCTCCGTCTGTCAACCCCTCCCTCCCTCCCTCCCTTTTCTCAAGCTCATTTTCTATTTGATTTCCACCTTCTGCTCTTCCTCTTTCCTCTCTCCTTTCCTCTCTGTCTCTCTCTACGTTCCATCCTTTCGTGTCGCTCTCTCTGTCTTTTACCTTCCCCATCCGTCCCTCCTTCCTTCCCTGTCTCCCTCCTCTGGCTTTCTTCATCTCAGCCTTTCACATCTGTCCCTCCACCTTCTCTTCCTTTCTCTTTTCCTTCTCCGTCCCTTTCAACTTTCTTTTTCTCACTCCCTTCCTCTTCCTATATTTTGAAACACACACACACACACACACACACACACACACACACACACACACACACACACACACATCATTATCAATATTACACACACACACACACACACACTATATATATATTTTTTTTTGACGAATTTGTCGTTATACAGTTGCTGAATCTTTGCTCGATTGTGGCAGGATTTTTTTGTTTTTGTTTTTCTGCAGGTGGAATTATTTCTCGTGGCCACATTCTTGCAACATAGGTAAACTGATTATATTTATGCACGTTCATTTTCATGGCTGGTTTATCAACAGATTTAGTGTTCAGGGATATTCTTGCAACAAATAACAATATTCTTTTCCGAGCTTTTGCAACAGGGCTGATCTTGTAATGTAGGTAAATGGTTTTTAGGTTGATTGGTTTTCATTTACGAATAACAATTTTCAACAAATGATCTTGCAACAATTGTAATTAATCCTCAGGAGTGACCTTGTGTACAGCTCAGGTAGAAGGATTTTTGTCGAATAAACTTTTTGCACGAAATAATTTTTCTGTGCTGATCTTGCAACATTAATTAAATTTCCGGATTGCAAAATTGTTGAGTTGATAACGCAAATAGAAGACGAAAGATGGAGAGAATATAAGAAAAATATAATAAAACGAATTATAAAAACGAGTCAATAAGTTCATCCGTCCGTACGTCCGTCCTTTAACTGTTTCCCTAATACTACATCTGTTTACCATCCAGTTTTGATCAAACGCGGCAGGAGTGATGTCGGTAACTCAAGGCAGATGGAACTCCACAAATAATCAGAAGAGATAATTGTTATTTTGTTGTTGTTGTTGTTTGGAGGGAGAGACAGGGGGCGATACTCACTCACGCTCTTTTAATTGCCAGCGTTAATGAGATTATCCCTGTGTAGCGCATCATAACAAAGGCACTTAATGTCTCCCTCCTACATTATGATGGGGGCACTTCATGTCTTTATGCCCCCCTCTACTGTGAGGATGTAGGATGGGGCATGTGATTGATTTGTACCTGTTGGTCTGTCTATCCATTCGGCTCATAACATACTTCCGGGTCACTCCAGTTGGTTCATTATTATAGTGAAAAGTGTAATAAAATTCTTGGCTATATTTTCATGCATGCAAACCTTTCCATGGTTCAGGGTGGCTAGGCAGGTGTTGATTGTTATTACTCAGCAGGTAGTGGGCTTCTCCACCACCTAAAGATTGTTCCGTCATCGGTAAGCGAACCCAATAGTATACTCATTTGTTTCCGGGTGTATAAGGAAGGAACCCAGCCCTCCACCCAGACCCGGAAATGACCACGTGACAGCAAGGTGTCAACAGGATTATTATGCAAAAAAAAAAGTATCCAGTGCAGAGGAATGTAATTGTGTAAACTTTTTGATTTGCTTCCTAGGGATTATCTGAATGTTATTATGTTTCCCTGCGTTAAATCTCCTCTATTTCCTAATCAGTTTTCATCCTCATAATGGATGTTCTTGCTCGCCTCTGATTGTTTCTTTTGTTCATTGATAAAAACGTATAACTTGCAACATTGATGTATGTGTGTGTGTGGCAACATGTGTTGTTTGTATGTAGTAATGTGTGGTTTGTGTGAAGAAGACACACACACACACACACACACACACACACACACACGGGGTGATTCAACACACAACAAATTACTTGTCGGCAAGAAAGAGTATATAGAGAAAATTGGGCGTGAAAATTGGCTGAGAGACGCTGAATTGTAATTGGCTGGTGTTGAATATGTTTTAAAACTAAGTAAAGTCTACGGTAAATGAACACTTTATACTCCGGGACTGTAAAGTTGTTTAAGATCCATTTTTATTCTGTCGACTTAGCGATATGTTATGGACTCGTGTCCGCGGTGTCCATGTTATTGTGTCCGTGTATTCGTGTCCGTAGTGTCCGTGTTGTGTTCTCCGTGTGAAAGGCGAGATAACTCAAGAACTAGTGGACGGATTGTCTTGAAACTTGACGGAGACTATTGGTCCTCCTTCCTTCCCTTCTTCCCCTAAAAGAGCTTGGGCGAGTTTGATAATAGCAATGATCAGATTATTTTAAGTATCCCCTCCCTCCCTCCCTCTCCCTCCCTCCCTCCCCTCCCTCCTCCCCTCCCTCCCTCCCCTCCCCTCCCCTCCTCCTCCCTCCCTCCTCACCTCCTCCTCCTCCCTCCAACCCCTCCAGCTCTCTTTTCTTTCATCCTTCTTCCCTCCTTTGCTTCCTTTCTCCCTCTCTTCCTCCTTTGCTTCCCTTTCTCCCTCCCTCCTCCCTGCCTTCAACTCTCCCTTCGCCCTCTTTTTCTTTCCTTCCTTCTTCCCTCCTCCTTTTCTTCCTTCATTCCTCCTTCATCCCTCCCTCTTCCCCTCCAGCCCTCTCTCCCCACTCTACCCATCTCACCTCCCTCTTCTCTCTTTCTACCACCCATACCTCCCTCCTTACTCCACCCCCACCATACCTTCCCCTCTCCTCACCCCGCACCTTCTCCTCTCCTCCACCCATACCTTCTCCCTCCTCACCCATACCTCCTCCCCCTTTTCCCCACCCATGCCTCCTCCTCTCCCCCACCCATACCTCCTCCCCTCTCCCCACCCATACCTCCTCCCCCTCTCCTCACCCATACCTTCTCCCCTCTCTCCCATCACTCTATTATGCGCCCAGATTACTATTTTATGCCCCGCCACGAGCTGGAAAAAGGCATATTGTGTTACCTTTGTTAGTCAGATTACTATTTTATGCCCCGCCACGAGCTGGAAAAAGGCATATTGTGTTACCTTTGTTAGTCCGTCCATATGGCTGTCCGTCCGTACGTAGAAGAGTTAATTTTCTCACGTTCTTTCGGTCACAAACGCTACATACACACACACATACTTCGCCACATACACACATATATCGTCACATACACACATATATCGTCACATTCACACATACATCATCACATACACACATATATCATCACATACACACATAAATCGTCACATACACACATATATCGTCACATACACACATACATCATCACATACACACATATATCATCACATACACACATACATCGTCACATACACGCATACATCGTCACATACACACATATATCGTCACATACACACATACATCATCACATACACGCATATATCATCACATACACGCATACATCGTCACATACATACATACATCGTCACATACACAATATACATCCTCAAATACACACATACACCATGATGAGTACTACAAGAGCATCAATGTTGGACGTTAGTCGCTGTGACCTATTGTTGGGTATTTTAGCTGACCTCTATGATGAGGTGTTCTGCGTTTTTGTCCTTTGTTTTAACTCTCTCTCTCTCTCTCTCTCTCTCTCTCTCTCTCTCTCGCGCCCCCCCATTCTTCCCGTCCCCCCATTTACCTTTTCTTCCCCTCCTCTACCCCCGTCAAGCTTACGGTGCCAACCATGTCTGGGAATTAAAACTGTGCATCGTTAGGCCTCTCCTCCTGCTCTCCTCCCTCCCTCCTCCTCCCTCCTCCTCCTCTATCCCTCCCTCCCTCCTCCTCCCTCCCCTCCTCCCTCCCTCCCTCCCTCCCTCCCCTCCTCCTCCTCTCTCTCTCTCTCACTCTCTCACTCCTTCCCCTCCCTCTCCCTCCCCACCCCTCGCAGATGAAGCTTCAGGGTAATTAAAATTTTTAATTGGATGCTGAGATTAGAATTAATCTCATCAAGGTATCTAGGCCAATTTAGCCGACGGCACCCTGGCTTCCTGTGTATCTCTCTCTCTCTCTCTCTCTCTCTCTCTCTCTCTCTCTCTCTCGTGGCCTTGATTTGTCCTTTCTCCTTCTCTTGATGCCTTATCTCTCCTCTCTTTCTTTTTCCACTAACCTCTCCTTCCCTGCAACCCGTATCATGGCCTCTTTTCATATTCCTCTCATCTTTATCCCTTTCCTACTTCTTCCTTTTTTTCTATCCTTCATTTTCCATTTCTTGCCTCCTCTTCTTTCCCTTTCTTCTAAATTTTCCCTTTCCTCTCCTTTTCCTGCTCTCCTCTACGTCTTTCCTCTCCCTTTCCGTTTTTTTCCTCTCCCCCTTCGTTCCTCTTTCCCCCCTACTTCTCCTTCGACATTATCCCTTATCCTCTCCCCTCTCCATCTTCCTCCCTCTCTCCAACACCCTCTCCTTCTTTTTCCTCCCTCCCTCTCCTCCAGCACCTTCTTCTCCGCTCTCACCCCTGGACCATGGAGGCCTCTCACTCACTCACTCCTGGTTGTGGTGAGAGTAGTCTTGGATGCTCATGAATATTTCGGTCATTTTTTACCTAAATATGCAGCATTTGGGAAGCGCTTTAAATGCAAATACAAGATCACTTGCTACACTTATCTTCGATTCTTTTTGTGAGGGGGAAGAGAGGGGTGGGAGGGGGGTTAATTTAGGTACGAGAGATCATCAGTCACAGCTGTTTCTGACTTGTAAACACAGACGTTTTTCAGGTGTAAAGAAAAACATTGTCTCAAACGTTTCTTGAGCTGTAAACACAAACGCATCTTAAGTCTTTCCTGAATTATAAACAAAGACGCTTCTCAAACGTTCCTTTAGTTTTACGTAGACGTTTCTAATCTGTAAATAAAGGAGCTTTTCAAACATTTCTTAAAGATAAAAACACTCATATGAAGCGTTTCAAAACTTATAATCTTCGCCATTTCTCTTTGTTTGTCTCTATCTCTCTCACCTCCTCCTCTTGTCCCTTCACTTCTATTATCCTTGTTCCATATCTTTCTCACCCTCCTCCTTATTCTCTCTATAACTCTCCCTCCTTCTCCCTTCCCTTCTTTGCATACTTCTCTTTTTTCTCTCATTGTATCTCTTCTTTCTATACCTCTCTCTCTACCCTTCCATATATCTCCATTCCCTCTCCCTTCTCTCGCTTCGCCCATACATCTTCCTCTCTCCCTTTTTGTCTCCTTCCCCTCCCATACTCCTCCCCCCTCCTCTATCTACCTTTAAGTGAGGTGGGGAGGTGGTCCTGGTAGAAGAGGACACAGGTGCCTCTGAACGTATAGTGCCATTGGGCTCCAGGGTCAATACTCGTTAGGAAGAGTATGGGGCCCTGGCACTCTGGCACTCCTCCAGTGTGGCACTCTACCTCCTTCACTCTCGCCCTTCTTTAGTGTGTCAGTCTTCCTCCTTCACTCTGGTCCTTCTTTAAACCAACGTTGTACTTCATTCTACCTCTCTCCTTCTGGCGCTCTTCCTTCTTCCTTATAACTCTCCTTCTATCTGGCACTTCTTTAGAGAGGCACTTTACCTCACCATCTCTGCGTCTCTCCCACTCATTCGTCTCTCATTGTGGCATTTTGTGTCTTCCGTCTGCCAGTAATGCCATTCCAATACCTCTCTCCCACCCTGGCACTCTACCTCTCTCCCACCCTGGCACTCTACCTCTCTCCCACCCTGGCACTCCTAGAGAGCATCACTATTTAGAGGATTTGTCACTCTGTCCCTCTCCTCCACCACAGTGGCACTCCTCTGCCACACCCAGGCGCTCAGGGGAGTGCCAGAGTGCCAGACCAACCATGACGGGCGAGGCAGGCACTACCAGCGGCACTCTCACCAGCATCACGTTACACATGGCACTGTGGCACTCACAGGAACAAACTGTTAAATGCTAATAGTTATTCAGGAGATACGAAACACAATTAAATTTCCTTAAAAACTTTATATTTTAATCTCGATTTTCAGTGACCCAATTAAATAATTATTTTTTAAGGGTTATAATATTATTAACTAATTAATTCAGGTATTTAAATTGTATACATATTGTAGTTTTGTTTACTTAGTATAAGTATTTAGATGATCTTATTAACATGATTTATTTTATTAACTAATGTTTTTGTTTACAAATTCATTTTTATTATGTTTGTTCAAGTACTAAATATTTGTTCACGTATTACGCAGTCTTTTATTGGTCTTAAACTATTATGAAGCGCCATATTGGATAAACAGAGAACAAAGTGAGCGAATATATCTGGGGAATATTACAGTGGTTATAAACTAACGCACTTAAAATAATGTCCTGAAATACGTTATACGATATACTTCTTTTTACCTTAAACACGTATATGAATAATTCTAGTTCACCATTATTTAAAGACACGAGGAGTTTAGGTACACATAATAGTGTTTGAGTCGTTAATTCTGTTATTGTTTGTCCTCTCTTTCATGTGTCGTTTATTTCATAGTATTTATATTTTTAGGTGAGTCTTGAGGTTATGTTTTCAAATACATGATATGAGGCATTTTACTCCCTGTTTGACATAGATCTTCAAGCTTTATACACCGACGTCACTTTAGTTTATTAACATTATTAATTTTACAAAGATTATTTCACGATATATATTTGTATGTAAGATTTTATTAAGATAATTGATATTTATACAGTATTCATTAAGGTGTGTGTTCGTGTATAGGTTTGTATTGATAGAATACATTTTAAAAGAGCTCTTCAGAAAACATCCCAAGGACGAGGGAAAAACCTGGACATTCTGAGGAGAGAAAAAAAAAACTTTCATGGAACTACAAAAAAACTTTAATATAATTTGCTAAATGCTGGGAAAGTATTTGACGAGAGCGTTTAAACTCTTATGAAAAAAGTCTATATACTTCTTTCAACTTTCGCCAGCCTGTGAATTTTATATCAAGGCTGTTGAGTAATTATGAGATACTTAAAGACAGTTAAGAGGAACTACTGGCTTGTTAGAGTCTGTGTAATTATTTAAACTGACGATGAAAAAAACCCCGAGGAGAATACATGTCTGAATTTATGGAGAGGTAATACAAACACTCGCCTTATTATTTAACAAAATATTGAAAAAAACAAACAAAAAACACCATTCTTAAAAAAGCTTCATTTTTTTTACAGGAACGCCTTTTATATGTTAACAAATACACCCATATTTGAAAAAAACACAGTTGTAAAAAAACACGACCTTTGATAAATAATTGAGGCCCTTATTCGAGAAAGAACTACATCAAAACTATTAAGAAAAACGACCCGAAAAAGTCTCCTAATTCATTAGAAAACGAAAACATGCCAGAATTTGTAAGGAAAACAAAACAAACGCAGGTAATGATAAATGCAACAGAAAACCTCCCAATTATGTCAAACAAAAAAAAGAAGAACATTAGAAAAAAGTTTCTTGAAATAAACACGGAAGACTTTGTAAAAGCACAAAAAATAAAAAATAAAAAATAAAATTATGAAAAGACTCTTAAATCTTTAGAAACACACACACACATACCAATAAAAAATGCCTGAAATTTTACAAACATACACACACACATACAAACTTACACGCGCGCACACTGCAAAAAAAACACACACACACCTGAATTCGTAGCAATACAACAACAACAAAAAACACATTCCAATAATCAGAAAAGCATTCCAAACACACGAAAATGCTCACAGGAACCAATTACCGCCACCTGGGAACAAAAACCTAAATTTCAGGTGGGTGCGGCTCTGTGCTACTAACTGACCGGATATTTGGTGTCAATACCCTTCCTCTCACCTGGTGGTCACACGACACTCGGCAACCTGTCGAGGCCCGTCTTGTGGTGTGAAGGTGGTGGGGGTATTGGTATGGTTATGGTGTGTGTGGGGGTGTTGGTATGGTGATAGTGTGTGTGGGGATGGGTGTTGGTATGGTGGTGGTGTGTGTGGGGGTGTTGGTATGGTGATAGTGTGTGTGGGGATGGGTGTTGGTATGGTGGTGGTGTGTGTGGGGGTGTTGGTATGGTGATGGTGTGTGTGGGGGTGTTGGTATGGTGGTGGTGTGTGTGGGGGTGTTGGTATGGTGGTGGTGTGTGTGGGGTGTTGGTATGGTGATGGTGTGTGTGGGGGTGTTGGTATGGTGGTGGTGTGTGTGGGGTGTTGGTATGGTGATGGTGTTAGTATTGTGGTAGTGGTGTGTATGGGGGTGTTGGTATGGTGATGGTGTTAGTATGGTGGTAGTGGTGTATGGGGTGTTGGTATGGTGATGGTGTTAGTATGGTGGTAGTGGTGTGTATGGGGGTATTGGTATGGTGATGGTGTGTGTGGGGGGTGTTGGTATGGTGATGATAGTATGGTGATGGTGTGTGGGGGTGTTGGTATGGTGATGATAGTATGGTGGTAGTGGTGTGGGGGTGTTAGTATGGTGGTAGTGGTGTGGGGGTGTTGGTATGGTGATGGTGTGTGGGGGTGTTGGTATGGTGATGATAGTATGGTGGTAGTGGTGTGGGTGGTAATTTCGGAGGCGGTTTGTGGGTGTGGGTGAGGTTGAGAGGGAGGGAGGGAAGGGGTTAGGGTAAATGACTCAGCGGGTGACAAGCTGCAGGTATCTGAACAGGTGAGGACAGGTTGCCAGGTGATACCAGAAGTTGAAGACAAGAGATACCATCAGACAGTACCATCGGCCGCCCGTCAGTACCAGGAAATTGAACTGTCATATACGCTTTAGGGAAAATATTTGGCCGCGTTCGCACGATGACGTTGGTAATGCGATAGACGGCTGATAATGGCATTGGAAGCGAGAGACTGCAGTTCATGTACGCGCGCGCGCGCGTGTGTGTGTGTGTGTGTGTGTGTGTGTGTGTATGTGTTGAAATAAGTGTGTGATATAATTTTTTGTTAGTACGAGCATTTGCACACACACACACACACACACACTATACCTAGCGTCTGTTATGTTGTGATTTGCAGGCTCAATTACCGTATATTTTTTTCTATTAATTAAAAAGTTTTAAATGAAGCCAACCAACTCTGCCTATTGATGACTGTAAATCTATGAACTGATGTATTGGACATGTTTTGGGACATGTGTTGACGTGGTGGACATGTTTGGGCGGCGGATAATGGACGGGGATGGTTCGCTGGACATGTATATGCTAATGAATATATTCAGTAATGCATGTTGGACACGTGGGGGGTGGGGATTAGTTGACACGCAGTGAGGTGGAAATGTGTGGGTTTTGGGACATTGTGGAGGTCATTCAGTGTGTGTGTGTGTACCTGAAAAACGGTCATGTACACCTGTGGACAAGATGACTCTCTGGCGTGAGAGAGTAACTCTTGATAACTCATAGCTCTTGTACACTCTCATCCCAACCTACTCATAAGTAACGCCGTCACTCACTTTTTCTCACCAATCAGCAATGTAGTCACTAACCACCACCATTACTACTACTACTACTACTACCAGCACCACCAGCACTACCACTACTACCCCCCACAACCACCCTCACCTTCCACGGCTGTGAGTGACTCGGCAATTGCACCCGTCTCCCCTCGCCCTACCAGTGAGTGACAGTGTTCCTCTCCCTCCCCTTACTTTCTCATTCCATCAGTGAGTGACCCAGTACTTCCCCATTCCATCAGTGAGTGACTTGGCTCTTTCTCTCCCTTTTCCTTCCTTATTCTACCAGTTAGTAACAACCGATCCTTCTCCCTCCTGTCTACTCCGCCCTCTCGCTTCTCCGTCCCTCCAACCTTCCCATCTCCCTTTCCTTCTCTTCACTCCGACCATCACCCCTCCTTCCTTCCACTCCTCACTTACCCATTCCTTCCACCCTTCCCATCTTTCCTTCTCTATGCACCCCTTCAGTCTCCTTCTTTTACCCCTCTCCTGTGCCCCCCTCCCCCTCCCCTTCCCTCCATCTGTCTCTCCCTCGCCAGGAATGAGTGACGGGAGACCAGACTGCATCTGACGTCACTAATTTATGGGAGGGGGGCGTGTGTTGGTCCTACACCAATCTGCATGTTAAAGACCTTCAGACCAGAGGTGGGAGACCAGGGGAGGGGTTAGACCAGGAGGAGGGACAGACCAGGGGTAAGGGGAATACCAGGAGGAGGGAAGACCAGGGAGGGAGGCTTAGACCACAAAACCAGGAGGGCATTTCAAAGGGAGGGAGGGCAGACCAGAAGGGAAGGGGAATTGAAGTCTAAGAGGGGATGGTGGGAAACAGACCAGGAGAGGAGAGAGGAAGCAGACTAAGAGAGAGGGACTTAGCCACCCAGGACCCCCCTCCCCCAAACACATTCCTGGATATGCTATACATTTAAGGGTCCGATAATGCACATGGAAGAATTTTTAGTATATGGACATACCGACGGACAAGACCACGAGCTGTGTGTGTGTGTGTGTGTGTGTGTGTGTGTGTGTGTGTGTGTGTGTGTGTGTGTGTGTGTGTGTGTGTGTGTGTGTGTGTGTGTGTGTGTGTGTGTGTGTGTGTGTGTGTGTGTGTGTGTGTGTGTGTGTGTGTGTGTGTGTGTGTGTGTGTGTGTGTGTGTGTGTGTGTGTGTGTGTGTGTGTGTGTGTTAGGTGTATCCCAGAATATATGCTCCACTTTACCCTGCAGTAGAACTATTGTTTGATTATACGAGATCTCTTCATTGCTCTCATCTCCAGTGCTTGTGTAACTTGAACACAAATATTTGGCCTCTCCTGCTGCCTGTCTACACGACCATGATACTCTTGTGAACTGTCTTGTTTTTGTGTCAATCTGGATCCTTACCTCCGTCATCACTTGCCATGGTATATTATTATTATTATTATTATTATTATTATTATTATTATTATTATTATTATTATTATTATTATTATTATTATTATTATTATTATTATTGTTGTTGTTGTTGTTGTTGTTGTTGGTGATGGTAGTCTTGTCGTTTATTTACTGGCTGTCAAGATTTAGTTGATAACTTTTACAATATTTATCGACGTCTTCACAATATATGTCTCCATAATTCTAACCTTTTACTATTTTCTCTCTTGATTTAGTATCTCTTAAGAATTTTCTATTTTTCCAACGTTTACTGAGAGAGAGAGAGAGAGAGAGAGAGAGAGAGAGAGAGAGAGAGAGAGAGAGAGAGTAAATCCAAATATTAATGTTTACAGTTTTGTGGTAAAAGTGTAAATTCCCTTATTTTCATGTACAATAAACAATTGTTTTTTAGTTAGCCTTATTTATACATATATTGTAACTAACGAGTTTTGTGACTTAACTTTAGGTGAAAAAGGTACTAGTACAGGTAACGATATTACTGCTCTTGGCCAATTAAGGTCTTTAAGCGCGTAACGATGTTAGTAATTACACTAGTCCAACAGCAGTTAAACTTATTACTGTTAGAACTCTTTATACTATTAAATTTAATTTAATAATTCAAAAAATATCCTATTATCGGTATATGTTAAAAAAAATAGTTGTTCATTTGATTATATTGTACTCTTAAGAAAAAGTACTGTACTGGGGTATGTATGTATAATATATTTTTAAGTAGTTCATTGTATTAACTGTAAAACTTCTTAAGAAAATGTAAAAGTTATTGATATATAAAATGACTTACTGTACTTAACAAGTTATTCCAGGTGATATAATTAACTTTCACTAAACATATTTTATTCTATTCATGTCATTTTTCAAGAATTACAATAGTTGTTATTTTCTCTCTTTATGGTTTAGATTATTTATTAACTGTCAATAGTCTTTTCCTTTGTTATGACTCTGATTAATGTTGTTATTATTGTGTTGGTTGACCAGTTACATCATATGGTTCAAGTGTTCCCACAAATAAGGTTCGGTGTATTAAGTATTTTTTTTCTTCTTGGTTGTATTATTTTTTATATTGATGTATGATATTTGAGCTGTATTGAAAAGTATCGTAGAGTAACAAATGAAGTTTTATTTATTTTATTCCATTAATCATTTTTAACTTGTGTTGTGTAAATTAATCTGTATTATCCAATTAATTATTTATGCATTTTTTAGTTATTCATGTCAATAATTTAGCTGTGGTGAAAAATCTTGTATTTTAACGTTTTCTTTTAATATATATTTTTATTTATTTATTGTTTGTTAATAATGTCAGTAATCCCAAACTTTTTTCTAAATTAAAATATATAATTAAATTAACGTTTTTATTACAAGTTTTTCCATTTATGTTTTCTAATTTCTTCCCTTATGGAAAGTTATATAAATTACGGTGTTATATATATTAGATTTATTTGTCTATATATATCAGTAATTCTGTATATTGAAATATACCGGTATATATTTTTTATATTCTTATTATCATTTTTGTTTTATTAATTTTACCTATTGTGAAACATGACGTGTATTAATTTTTGTCTTTCTTTTTCCAGGTAAGTTGACTAAGTGTTGCGGCTCAGAGATGGTGACGGTGCTGGTGAGTACTGAGTGTGTTTTGTAGGAGGGAGGCTGAGAGGGATGGAAGGGAAGGAGGGAGTGGTGGAAGGGAAGGAGGGAGTGGTGGAAGGGAAGGAGAGAGAGAGTTTCCAAGAAATTGTAGCATCAGTATTACCCCAGACATAGCGCAGGTGGGGGAGAGGGAGAGGGAGTTACAGTAGAGGGGGTTTGGGGGAGGAGGTATAGGGGATGGGGTGCTGGACAGAGGGGAAGGGTGAGGGTGCTGGACAGAGGAGAAGGGTGAGGGTGCTGGACAGAGGAGAAGGGTGAGGGTGCTGGACAGAGGGGAAGGGTGAGGGTGCTGGACAAAGGAGAGGGTGGGGTGCTGGACAGAGGGAGAAGGGTGAGGGTGCTGGACAGAGGAAGGGTGGGGTGCTGGACAGAGGAGAAGGGTGAGGTGCTGGACAGAGGGAGAAGGGTGAGGGTGCTGGACAGAGGGGAGGGTGCTGGACAGAGGTGAGGGTGCTGGACAAAGGGTGACGGAGGGGAAGGGGGAATGTGCTGGTCAGGGGGTGATGAAAGGGAGGAGGAGAGATGAGAAGGGGGGGGGGTCCGTTTGTACATTAAACTCGACCAAGTCACAGTGAGCTGAAAGAGGGTGGGGGGGGGGGGTCGTGCCCTGGAGCCTCCTGAAGATGACAATAGATGACGCTGGTTAGTGTTGGCCTCATTTAAAAGAACAACAACGTAGCGTAGTTCACCTGCCTGCCTGCCGCTGCCTTGAGCCCTCGCTTGTAAAATAAATTTGCTTCTTATTGTCTGTGTAAAAACTCTTTTGACGAGTTAGAAAATCTTCCAAGGTAATTTATTTTAGTCTTAAGTTGGTTTTTGACGGCGAATTTATTTGTTCTTCATTTTTTCAGGTGATTGAATTAATTTACTTTTCTGTATTCCATTTAAAGTTTTTTGACAAGTTAGACATTATTTAAATTAATTTTTATGAGGTGAATAGAATAAATGTCTTTATCTGTTTATATAATATTGACAAATTATAATATTTTTTAAGCTCATTTATTTATTAAAGTACAATAAAATTGCACCATATTGTCTGGTTCAAGGTTTATTTCCAGATAAAAATGTCTTGGCGACAACATAAACTTGTCACTTTAAGAAAAAATATATATTTTTTGATTGAAAGAAATATTTATTGTCTAACTATAAGTATTCACGGGCATACATATAATGTATATATACGTTTTGTGGAGAATAATGTATATTTATTTTTCATTCCCAGGAGAGGAAAACTCAAAATAATTTATTTGTTTTTGGTAATTAAATAAACTTGCTTTTAATTATCACGTTGGTAAAATATTTGTTGAGTTAATTTGTAAGAGGGATTGAACTCT